>NW_019214475.1:0-148594 GCF_002532875.2 Varroa jacobsoni
ATGAGTCCCTGTAGCAAATAACAATTTTTACGTTAGAATCTAATAGAATTGAATGCGCTATGTGCAAGCATCTCAATGATAAGGCTCAAATAGGTTATTAGAAATAATTATATTGCCATCATACCTGGGAATGCAGGAATCGAATGCCCTGTACGACGTCTTGAGCGATCTGCATTCGGGTTAAGAACGGTAGCTCATTGTGAAGTGCCGTATGGAGATCTTGAGTAAGCCTGTCCATGACGAGTAGTACAGCGGGAGTGTTCGGCGCGTAATTGTAGTCAATTACAGAGCCGCGCAGCGGAACCAGTCTATGTTTTTTGCGTGAAAACAGCAAAAATGAAACAAAGTTATTTCCATTAGATAAAAAAAAATCGTAAATCATATCAAACACAAACGACTGTAGAAGCAGAACACGTTATGAATTGTCCGAAGTCTATAATTGTTTTTTCTACATCATTATATATATTTTTTTTTTGCTGTTTAGGGAAGTAGGCATTGATTTACAAATAAATTGTATCGTAATGCCCATATGATTTACCTTTCGTGAGGCGGCAGGGAGCGTGTGTAGAAAAACTCCATGGCGAGATCGTTCCAATGTTTATCGTCTGGAGGGACAACACTTTTAACAGCAGCCGGTCCCTTTATGCCCCACGTATCGCACGAGAATACCACTCCATATTGGCCCCGACCGAGTTCACGGCCAAGCCACGGCATTCCGTAGAGAATTGAGTCACGGAGAGACACCGCTTCGAGGGAATATCTGCAAATAAATTGTATGCATCTTTATGATTACGTGCATAGCAAGAAGAAAAATGCGCAGTTACCTCTCAGACACGTACTTGAATCCCACGAGCTGGTTTCATTAATGCGAACAAATAAGGGCTGCGTAGTATCTGCAAGTTCCACATAGCCAATATGGCTGACGCGCTAATCTCAAAAATAACAAATATCCAACGCCATCTAGTCCAATAAAAGAAATGATAAACGATCTACTTTACATACATACAACTATGTAATCACCTGTCGCAATTATTACAGGATCTATATAGGCCACCTTAGGGCCATCAGCCACCAGAGAAAATAGCTGCACTTAACTGAGTTGCAACTAGTAGTAAATAAGCCTAAAGATAATCATCGTAAAAGGTTTAAATGTGAAAATGGTTAGATATTTCATGGTTCCCTATGACTAGCACAGTCGGCGCAGATAGTGAACTTACCTGGCTATACGTGGTGCCAGTACCTTGCGAATTTTGTCCTTGTCATTTTTAATCATATCAATGCGTCCATCATGGTCAGCCTTTAACTTTGTCATAGCAGCCACGAATCTTTCATGGCTATTCCTCAGCCTGGAAACCAAAACACTATTTTAGCTAACGACATGATGCTGACCATAGGCTATCCACAGTCTGACATGGGTTATTTACTTAGTCCCCGTTAACCGGAACACTATTTCAGTTAGGCTACAAATTAAGAGTACACTTGAGAAACAGCTGAATGATAAAGACACAAGTGATCTTTTATTTCATCATGTGAGTAAACAAGTAAGCACTTGGAATCTTCTGGATTATCGCTTACTTGTCGCGGAACTGAGCGCAGATACATCTAGCCAATCGTGACTCAGAGAGTGATTCGAGCAGACCGGCTGCAACACGTCGCTTCCATTCAGCGTCAATGCAAGGTGAACCTCGACCCGGAAAAACCTGGATGAACTGGCGCATTTTCTCAAGAAACACCCACAAGATAGAACTCGACGTCCGTACTGTCATTTCTAACTGCAATGCCTCACAGGATATACAGTGTAAGGATTGGTGAAGTACGGGCTCCACATTACCTGTTCCTCGTTCGCCATTCTAAGTAAACGACTATACTGAATCTGTTAACTCTATAACTATCGGTTAACTGTGTTGTATATAAATGAGTAGTCGTACCTGATAGGCAGCGTTGAGTATCTGACGCAATGCATGACTCGCCTGTAGGGAGTGGGTTGTGTCTTCGTTAAGTTGGCTTCCGCCTTGGAAATTTGTCCCCTCTAAGGTTGCTAGGCACCTTTCGAGAGTACCGACAAAGCTCTCCTTAAGCAGTGTCACTGACCCGACCAATTTATCCGCAACTGCCGAACTTAGGATGCTCAACACGAGGTCCTATGAAAAATAAAACCGAAAGAGTACTAGACCACTTCTTTTTTCCGCAGAGTCACACTGAGGTACAACTTGAATCTTAAAGCATCATACAAGTTCCATAATTGAAGAATATGGGTTTCTTGTCTGATCTGAAAGCTACAAATAGAACAACTCGTTTTACACAAACAACAATAATATATACACACTATAAAAGTGTTCCTATAAAATTGAGTTATAAACTAACCTGAATTTGTGCCGCGCACTTCTGTCGCGTGGTCGTCGTCGCTCCGTCAAGCTCGTCTCTGGGTACCATTGAAAATTCGAAGGTAGCGCACTTGTTCAGAATCTCGTCACGGAGATCTTCGATTGTAGTCGCTATCAGTAAACGAATTTCTTCTTGTTTATTGAGGGCAACTTCAAGCAATTTTTTGAATAGTTCGGCCTCTTTATCACGAGCGTACTCTATCCTTATCGGGGTAATGCTTCGGTCTCGAATAAATTCAAATACGCTCAACATGAACATATTAAGAACAGTTGACTGTATTTCATTTAACGCGTTGGCTCCATCAACAATGAGCCATTGTAGAACCCGCCTCATGAATAGGACGACACTGCTAGTGTTATTGCTGAAACGAATAGAACAGAGACAGTTCAAAAAGTAAGTTTTACTTCCCCCGTAGTTATTTCTATAAGAACTTGTTGTTGTGAAAAAAATGTTTCGTCGCAGATTTTCTTTGTCACTTCACTGATTAACTGCTTGAAATGAACAATTTTTTTTTTTATTTTCTACCAGATATATAGTTGGTAAGGTTGTCCGTTGTGATAAGGAAGAGTAATTTACTTTTGACGTCAAAAAGCATTAGCGGCTGCCGCGTATGTCCGATTCAACTAGATTTTTTTAATGTCCCGATGATTTGTATGTGTCTTTTTTTTAAAACACGTTACATAATTGTAAATCATAAGGCCATAAACATAAGGCCAATAGAATAACATTTTTTTCTCCTTTTTTATGACCTACTTGTTGGTTTGATTGCGGCCTTTACGTCCAGTACTCGTTTGTTGATGCTGGTTGGCGCAGCTCTGGCGTATTGCGTCCACGGAGTCCACGAGCATCGAACACGGCCCTTCGGAGTTAACCCGGTCAAGGACGAAGCCAAGGGCCTGTAACTGTCGAAATAGCTCAGACAACGTATGCGCTGAATGCTGTCGTCGAGCATGCTGTTCAGACTCAGTGAGATCGCACATGCAAGCCGAGTGGCCAGTCGATGACTTGACGAAAAGCACATGATCGGCACTGCCTAGCGTCAATTTGAGTTCGCGTAGCTCTTGCTCTTCCTGTAAAGAAGAACAAAGATAAAATCAGAGAACACTCTGTACGAATACATCTTCTTCTGTACTTGTCGTGCTGTAAAACAACGTTAAAATATCAAATGCTAAAGGATATTTCGTGCTGACAGGGTTACTAGCGCTCTGGGTCATTACAAAGGAAGGAATTAAAAGTAATTTATATTGACAGGTATACCTATGCTGTATTTATACGGACCTTCGAGGAAAGGGACTCGTCTTGAACAGCGTAAATAACAATTGTTGGCGTGGATTGCCCGTTCGTTGCTCGCGACAGTGCCTGAGTGATCGAATCTTCGGATGGAGACGCTACAAGGGTGACGTCCTCGCGAAGTAGAGGGTTTTTCATTTTCACCTCAAGAATAGCTGTCCGTTTTGTTCGATCATCACATCCTACGTTTAAAGAAGCCATGCATCAGATCAATTACATAACAACAAGTAACCGTATTCAATTTGTTTTCCCCCTAGGAAGGTACAGTACAGCCATAAGAAACGCGTTAATTCGAGTTCTATACTATTATAGTTTTAATGTATATGTGCCCTGCGATACATAACTACTCTACGAAAAGCAAAATACGAAAGCCTTTCAAATTTCAGTTATTTCACATATTGCCACCTTCAATGAGCTTACCGTCGATGGTCAGATCAGCCCTGGGGATAGTCTGCCATGTTTGATCATACGCTGCAAGGTCTTCCATGAGGTCATAGGCAGAATCTGGTACCGTTAAGCTAATTTCTGTTTGTTGCCCGTAGGTGAAGCGCACCATTCTCCATAGTTCTTCGGGTCCGTGAGCTACACCACCGGGAAGAACTGGACTGCCGAAAAGCTCATTGATAACAGCTGCCTTAGCTGTACAACTGCGTCCTAGCACCACAATGGCTACTCGGCCCGCCACCGCTCGAGCTATCGTTGATTCCTGTTCTTCTGAGGGACGGAGGTGATTTACTTGTTCTGCACAAAAAAAATAGACAAGTTTCATCGTGTTCAAGAACGTTTGCCATTTAGTCAAAGTAAGTATTTATCAAACTCAAAAATTCATGCAGGCCTATGTTACGTGAAAAAAGCACAGCTAGCACCGGCTTCTACGGGTTACATTTCTACTGTCGCCTATTTCTTTCGCTAGCAGACTGTCGACTGAGTGTTCAGCTAAAACTGTTATGCGTGGGTACGTATACGTTATGAAGCGTAGAGATTACAGCGAAGGCTATAGTCTAAAAGAAGAAGAAGAAGAAGAACGTGCCTTTCAGGATTCGATCGAAGGTTTCATAAAGAAAAAGGTCGATCCAGTAATCGCTGTTAAGTCAGTGCATATTAAGGTCAGACATACGCACACGAAATGAGTTACACTCGACAAAAAGCACAAGGTCGTCCCAGCTGATACGATATCGCGTTGTTGATTGTTATCGCTTTAATCGAATATTAGATTTTATCTGTTAATCTTAATGAAGTTTATATAATATATATATATATATATATATGTATTAACTTTTTTAATATGTAATTTACCTTATACGTGTACAGAACCGCATGTGCCCGATTAGATTCGAATCGGAGACCCTCCGACCCGACCGCCTACTCTATCTTGCGGCAGTCAGGATTTATCGATCATATATTGGCGTATGCAAAAGCTCGCGTATGCATGGAAACATGTATAGCTGACGATTTATTTATACTACTATGACCCGTAAGTGTAACTGTAAAATAAAAAAGAGAAACGATAGGCGTAAAAATCAAAGCTAGAAATACCTTTGCTGAAGTATCCGCCTTTGATGACCTCCTCAATGGCGATTTTGGTGTCTTTGTACAGTCGCCTCAGCTGACGAGAATTTTTTGCGAAGCGTTGGCACTCCCTCGCCATTGAGAGACCAGTGGTCTCTGATCGCATTCTGAGTCGGCGCTCCCGACCTAGCGAAGCAGCAATAGAATGAAAACGTATTAGAGACACTGTTACAAGCGGTCCTTATGCGCCCTTTGTAATTTGAAAAATCCAGCTGCGTACTAAATGAGCACATCGATAATGTCTATCGTCGCATAACCGTCTATACGACTCCTACTGCTATTGGCTGTTAAAGCTATTATATAGAGTAACATGGACTGCTTGATATATGCACCAATATATCAGAAATAAGTCTGTTTCAAGCCTATAAGCATCACATATATACAGTAAAGAAAACCATTACATTTTGTATGATGGTGCTGGGCACGAGCGCGCCGTGTCGATGTTTGCAACTCTGCGGCACTGGTGCAGCGATCTATGATCTTGCAATTCATCTTGCGTCCCGATACGTACGCGAATCAATTTAGTTCGTTTGGTTTAATTATTTAAGAAAATTAAAAATTTTCTAGTGACCGCTAGCTGAAGAAACGATCCTTGTAGAATGTCATCAGCTATCCACAAACAATATCACTTGTCATGACTCGTCACTACAGACTCATGTAGTTGATAGCTCAATCATTTTTCTGTGCAGCTGCACCATGTTGACGGATTCACACGCTGCGTATGTACAAACGGAGACACTTCACGTATTAGGAAAATTAGCCCACCTGTACTAGTCACGTATTTCAACATACACGATATAAACAATCATTTATAAATTGGTTAATTAGTTCTATCCGAACAGCAAGGGTATTTTGTTTTGACAGAGCACCAGGCTTTGCTCTGCGTGGTGCAGCGGGCCGTTTCGATAAAGAGTAGAGACAACAATTATGCCCTATGCCCAGCGACGGCGCCCACTTTATACTGTCGCTGCAAGGAAGTTACCGGATACACTAATGGCTGCTGGAAATCTTGCATTGCGATACAATACGAATCTCTCCTATTTTCGAGGGAAAAACAGCAGAAAACGTGATTCTCTTTTGTTCTTAGTTTTGAAAGGTTTCATCTTTCTAGACGCCTTGCCACAACCACCATCATCGAATGAAACGGGAGCCGTCTAAAGCATTTGGGATTCGATATTGTAGACTGTGGGAGACGACGCTGCTCTCAATGTGAGTTTATCCGGCAAGGGATCTCCTCCCTCGTATTTGAGACGTGACAACGTAGAGGGGTCAGGCTACAACGGCAATACTCTTCTCGACCAGTCGAAGGAGAGCTGACAATGATGAAGATGGGCACATACGAATAACGAATAGAATTGAAGATATTTAAGTGTCTCAGAAAAGCGCTATCTCTTTTTACAGCTCTACATTAATTTGTCTAAATGTTGCCCCTCTGACTGCTTTCCACAGTGACTATAAATCGACGTTATGGTAACACGTCTGGCAGATGACGGCCATTAGTAGTCAGAGGCTACGGTGTCAACAAGCGGCAACGAAACGTCACCGCAAACAATATCGAGGAACGGTGGAACCACAGAACCACACACACACACACACACACACACACACACACAACAGCTTCCTCTTTTCGAGTTCCACTTTCCGAAATATGTCGGCGGAGCCGTCTACCTATCCCCTTCCGTCAGTTCTGTCAGCTCTAAGCTGTCAGTCGACAAGGTGACGCTGTGCAATTTACAAGGACGATATCGACGTCAGTGGCCTGTTATAATATAGTATGGGGCGAAAAAAAAAAAACAGTGAAGTCACGATATATACTTTGGCTGAAGCGAAAGCCACTATGTTGTTTACTATGAGAGGCGCTGTTCGAAAGCACCGAATACTATGTTGGTGGTTGTGGAACCAAATCCTATGAGAATAGTGCCTAGTGCTGAACACTAGCCGACAGAAAGCTGCTCGCCTGCCTGCCTGCCTGCCTGCCTGGCTGAAAACTAACAGGTTTAACTAACAGACAAACAGACGGATCTCCTCCTTTTTCTAAATTGCGTTGTCTCACGCACGCGTATAGCTAGCGAACACTACACTCGAAAGTCGGTGTGATTTACCATAGACGGCTCCGTTAATCTATAAGCTAATGGCAACCTGTGTGCATTAGTAACAGTCCATTCTATACACTATGATTATCATGACAAATCGGCCAGTCAACTTTAGTAGTTGGCTTACCTAGGCGGGCAATGCAACGCCATTTATAGCACAAGACAACGTATAGCTATCGGTCCGTTGACCTATGTTCGCTAGGCCATCACTGTGTGAATCCATAATGGTTAACCTGGATTAAGAACATTTGTCGTAATCGCTTTAAGCACCTTCTCGCCTTAATTCCCTCCGTAGCCTTGATAGTGCGAACGAGCTGCGCGCCGCGACTATTGAATAGTCAGTCGCATCGACCGTTCGAGATCTCGCGGTTCACTCGCAGACGAGACAAGCGTCGATATATCAAACCCCGTTTGCTAGAAAACTTGCAAACCGCATATAGGGAAGCATTGCCAGTCTCGCCGTTACCTTTGTGTTTGGGTCAGTGAACGTTTATAGGTAAAAGGTTCAACACGTGAAAAGAATAAATGTCGCCGTGTTCGGGACGCTGCGTAACCGGTTCATGTCTCCTAGAAGTAAACTGCTGTACAACGTGGTAACTCAGTCAGCTCTAAGTTAAATATGACTCCTGTGTAGTTGAGCGGACCACACAGGTAGCGATAGTAGCAATAATGCTGACTAACTTAAAAATTAGTTTTTGCAAATTGTTCTTTCGTCAAGTAATTGCCTCTAAGGTTAGACAGGCCTTATTCATCTATGGTACGAGCAGCGCGCCCCCAAAGGATTTTTTTTGCGTCAACGTCTCCCCACAAATCGTCTAGACATATGTGATTAAATAAAATGTCCTAGTCTCATGACAAGAGATCAACCCAAGGTTACAGTCATGTGTAGATAATGCCAAGCACTCGTAGAGCATATCACGTAGGCTACGGATTTAAAACCTATGGGACGTATATTTTCCTTTTACCATTCGTATCTACCTTGTTTATTTCGAGGGCATTATGAAGCAGAAAATAAAAACAAACCTGCATTTGAAGAGTTCGCTACGGCGTCTCTAACTTTCGGATTCTATCTACATGGGAAACACGGCAAAATTGTTAAGTTGCTAACTCTGACGCACCCGACCCAAATTTTAATAGCGGAAAAGATACGAGGTCATTGAAGTATCAAGATAAGAAGACCTTTGTTGATAGTGGTCTTTCGTTTCTGTTAGTTGCTTAGTGAAGCGATGACGACTTCGGGACCATTCATTTAGATAGGATAAATCCGGTGAAGCATAGATTCAATCTGCCCTTCCAAAGAGAGAAGGACAGTCACCGGTTCCTTAAGGAAAGCAAAAAAAAAAAAAGGACAGCAAGTAAGTACCGAAGGCTGTATGATATCATGTAACTTATTCGCCAAATAAAATAGTGGCACTAAGAACCTTTGCATACAAATGATATTAGCTATACTTTTAACGGATAGGTCTAATTTGATAGACACTTGAAGTTACACCACATGGAGTGCTTGCGTAACCCACTAAGTTGAACATTTCGTTCACGTGAAATATCATAATTCGAAATAAAAGCCAAATAACTTATTCTGCTTTAAACTGTCAGTATCAACTTAGGGTCCTCATCTATTGACATTGTAAAGATGCGGAAGCCTTTAAGGGCGGATTAGTCAATTTTTTCGACCTGCTTCGCTATACCAATAGATATAGGTAACTGATACTTTATCTAGTAGGTATTTATCGCGCGACAACTAGAACGGCTGGTACCCCGTTGTTCGAGTACAATAATTTTCCAAAAAAAAATACATGGTGCAAGCTCAAAACATGCAAGATCTGCCTTCATTATGAGTACTGGTAAACACCACTGGCTATTTAATTTGACTCAAAGATTTAGTCCCATTGTGAGGGCCTGGATAGTATGCAAAGACTTCAAATTACAACGCAGAGCACACATACTTAATCTGGGCATTAGCTAAATCAAGTATGTATTTTTTTTCAAAAGCTCATAAGCCCAAAGCTTTACGAAAACATGTGCCGTACCGCCTTTTCTAAAAATGGGCTTTTATCAAGGCAACACAATTGAAATTACCAGCTTATTCCTTTGATAACCTATGACAGAATATCTTTGTTGTGAAAAGACTCATTAAAAGAGCGTTACCACGGCGATCTCTCTCTCTCGATCACACCAACTTCACCACAATAAATATAATTAATCAGTGAAGCTCTTGTACACCCCAGATCCAATCTCCTCTTCTGCGGTACTGACCACGCTACACTATAATATACCGAGTTAGCCCCTTAGAAGGATACATCGAATCTGATAGATAACTTAATCCTATCATCTGCTAACGTATAGCTACCTAACTGTTAACAAAAAGATAGTCAACATTTTTTTCTCTTCGATCATACACAGACGCAGGGCCTGCGTAACTAACTAAACCTCGATTAGCTGTTGTGCTATCTATAGCAAAACAGACGCATTATACCTACATCTAGTAATTCTACTTAAAGAGGCAATTGACCAAACTTGCTTACATCTACTCTTTGAGCGGTTTAAGAACATGCACGATGCGTCTGAAAACGACGCGATTCGCCGTCACGTATTACGTCAATGGCACACAGTCACGCACAGTCGTGTCCAACTATGTTCATATAGCTGTTTTGGTTCGCTTTTGATGCTGCACAAATTGATAAACTTCATAGGGTACTTTAACGGCTTCAGAACGGTAGCACCCCTTTTGTACGATACATTAACACTAGGCAGCACAACAAAAACTCTCACAAAAGCTCAAGCGACCCATACTGCTCAATTATGCCGCTTTACAGTGATTTATTTGAAAGCAACAATGCTCAGTTGATCAACCAGTGAGAAATTCGACTGGCTACAACGATCAACGAACCGGTACAACGAACAGTAGCGGCGGTAAAAGCAACTATTAGAATTGTGGACAATTTTGACATTTCAAAACAACAGTAGCCACAAGTCATTTAAAAGATCAAGATGGCCCTCCTGTTGACGATGGTGGGATTGCCGTTGTTCCTCTGACGCGCGCGTCTTGCGACGCCGCCGAGTCCCACCAAAAGCCGCCGTCTCACAACGAGGTCTCGATTCACTCTGAGTTGGGTCACGATTGTGGGTATTATTTTATATATGCGTATCATGCTCTTGTCCCTCCCTTCCTACCTGCTTTTCTACGCCTATGTCCTTTTCATCTTGAAGCGATGTTCCTCGCTTTCTCCAGACGCGTGTTCTCTCCCCCGTCTACGTTGAGGGGTTCATTCTTTGGTTTCTAGTCCATCATCAATGGCAAGACAAGCCCACAAACGGACGGACGGACGGACGGACGAACGGACGGCGTCAAGAAGGCGCCCATAGCGGTGCTCTGCTTTTGCCCGTTTGTCTGGCTGTATTCGTCGCCTTGTATCGTACCGGCATCGCGCGCACTACGAACGGGTACGATGACAGCCGGTTGAAAAGGTTCGAGAGGTCGTCTAGCCGCGAAGACACTGGTCGGTCGGGGGTCGCAAAGTAAACCGGTTTCTTCCGGCATCACCAGTTCTACCGTTATTGCTACCGCTACTTGCGATGCGATACATGCGACAGCAATAGATTGACGGATCATGTACTGGCGCCCATAGAAACAGATTCAGTTCTCAAAAACTGAACTAGTAAGCAGGAACGAAAATGAGTCTCGCATTTGAGACAAGAGAGATATTGGGTTGAAAAGGCAAACCGTAGGATTGCGTACATAACCAGGGCAAACGGTAACGATGAAGGGGGGCAGGAAGAGACGGGATTAAGTATATAGGCGAATAAGTTTCGAGAGTCTCGACAGCCAGAAAGGTATCTGGCTTTATTTGTTTTTATTGCAACTGCAATCTTCGGCAGTAGAGTTGAATTAGATTTATATAGACAGGCGTTCAATAAGAACACGGCAACGTTTCCAGCCCAGTATTCTCTGAAAACCCCAAGTCCGCACTAGGGCTAGACATCTATCGCAGGGAAACGTTGTGTAATATGGCCACTTTATAGACAAACACAGTCATCCCTAAAGAGTTGTTGAGCTTTGCTCGAGTTTCGCATATCCTCAGTTCAGATAGCGTAGAAATTTCAATAGAATATTCTGAGTTTGGTAGGTACATAATCATGTTCTAGCGTTGTATTAGAGTGGTTGAATGAATGTTAAGATTATTATTTAGTTTCTCAAGACGTTCTATTTATGTAAGCTATGGTCTATAGCCTCTCCTGTGAACACCCGTCAATAGCTCACTGCGTTAAGTAGAGTGATTATAACCAACTAACGTGTTCCATTTATTTACTTAATGAGATCTCAAGGCAGATTTTCCATTTCCAGTCGCCGAACACCGTAGGATCTAGACACAGGCAAATTCCCTTCTAACGAAGACAGTTACAGATAATTAATCATTTAGCCAAACGTAGGCGTAAGTGCGTAAATATGTTTAACAAATGCAGACAACAAGCGACAAATACACGCTTGGCTTGTCGCCTTGGCCTTCGTGCCGGCTGGACGCACTCAAAAGGGCGCGCACGGAACATCGCGTTGAGAAACTGCTACGCTGACGCCATGAGCACCATCCGTAGACAACAGGAAGCGTTGTCGCGGTGGACTGACTGGCCTAGCTCTGCGATGACATCATTCATCAACACTGCCATCGTGGCCACGAGCTGATGGACTATGTAGCTCAAGCCTTCGGGCAGGACCACCGGAGGCAGCAAAGAACGATGACAGAAGGCACCAGGTGTACTCATCACGGAGGAGCCGTTGCAACGAGTAACGAGCTTTGGATTATTTGGATCATACTTCCCTCTCCTGGAACAGTTGGACCGCACTGCCTGCTGCTTCCTGAAACGTTCATATGTCAGGGATCGCGGCTCTCCGCAAGCGTACTCTACGCACTCACTTGCTACACTACAGCAAACTTCAGGATAGCACCAGTTGGAGACTGGTTTTGTCAATTAGTAACATATCTAACGCATTTAGGCATTCACTTTATCTCAATTTATTTACTATTGCGGATTTTGATATAATTTTTTCATTGCTAACATGGTATTTTCTTGAGAGAGGAATAAATAGAGTTTCAAACAAGTCTGCAATATAACGATATTTCTATAGTTAGGCGCAGTGTAATTTTCGTACAATACATCCAGTTTCAGCACAGAGTCTTTCACCCCATATACCCGAAAGGCCTCTCGATAATCCGTGCCATAGCGCCTATTCTTTTTTTACTTGCACGTTTATCATGCGCATTAGCTTACGAAAGTCCTTTGTGATGAAAGCAGGTTACATAACCTGATTAATTTTGTCGATTGACGAAACGTGTAACGCCCTATAGCCGATTCAAAGCCGACTACTGTTCTAATAGCGGTATCGTGCGCCAAGTTGATAAATCAAGCCGACCGCCATTTGCAGCGATTCCAGCGAAATGTTATTCCAACAATCACAGACAGCGCCATCTCTTGCGCTATCTCAATATCTTCTTCACACTATAATCATCTGTGTCACGTGAAAATACTGTGCTGCCACCGTCCGGATTTTTGCACAACTAGCCAAACGCAGTCAGTCGACGCATGAAAGGCTGCCGTATGGCGAACCTCAAACACTAGTATGTTGAATTATTTATTTCCTATTCCGCAACACTTCAACGAAACCGCGGACCCGATACACAGCAATCTACGCTTCTATCACTGTTAAACTATGAAGTCTTCGGAAAAATGGCTATGCTTGATCAAGCGATTTCCTTATCTTCAAACGCATCGTGTGCTCTAAACAGATACTATATATACAACATATATACTACTATACAACAATGTGCGCTAGCTGGCCATTACGAGCCCGCGGTATAGACTCACCTAGCCCGCAGCACTGAATCTGCGCATTGTTTATACATGGATACATGTGAGAAGCATATCAAGGGTTCGACATAACGTTCATGTGTCATTTTTCTGTCCTTTCCATTGGCTAGGGTTACCATAGGCCTCACTCTCGTATGGTTGGCAATTGATGGGCCTTTGATTGGCTGCAGCAATCTTGTCTAGTTGAGGGCCGTAAACAGCGGAAACACGGTTTACATAGTAGCAGCAGCAGCAGCAGCGTCATGAGCAGTGTCAGACGCATGATGGACGCCATTTTGTTGCGCTAATACTGTATAGCCATAATACGAAATATACAAGGCGGGCAGTAATGACAATGACACCTTAATGTATTCGGACTAGCGTTTATGCTAACGGCTGCAAGGCTACGCACAAGCAAGCGAACATGGGCGGAACTGACGAGGCCGCTGTGCTAGTAGACATCGAGGGCACCCATGCGAACGCTGATGTCGACATCGTGCCATCTTGACGCTAGCCGGCAACGGATGTCTCGAATTCGACGTTCGGCTCTTCGCCGTTTGCCGCTTGCTGACTGTTATTGGCCGGCCAATTGAAATATAGGGAATTCTACAAAAAAATTCGACTGCTTTTGCAGCCGACAGAACAATAACAGCTATAACATTTACAGTCGTAGATGGGTTCGAACAGAGCTCAGAGACAATCTATCACGACACATCTCTTATTTACATACTCATCCAAAAAAGGTTTAGACAGATGTACAATAGAGTAGCGGTTAACATTATCAGTTGGTGTACGTGCCGAGACGACATGAACGTTACAGATAGCAGAGTTAGATAGTAAAACGCATGTGCCATATCTAAGTGACTTATATCAAATAATAATAGTATTTCAATATGTTCATATAAGTCAATTGTGTTCACTTGAAGTATACATCTATGATAATTTGTTTTACAAGCCAATCACATCCGCCGACAGCGGTTTGAAGGCAAAATAACCCCGTTGCTGGCGTACACATCCTACGGCTACAGGCAGGCTCAGAATCATTTTGTCCGACACTAGAAATGTCCGTCTCCCCTATATAGAACACTGCGAAACGCCAGTAATGCTATATCGTCAGTGCTACATTCGCGACAGATTGGAACTTACCGAAAAACTGTAACGCATATCGACCTTTTGCGTGACGGACCACGCAGCGAATTCAGTTCTCATAGGTAAAAGACATCCTTAAAGCATCAGCTGTTAATGTACAAAAAAATTCATGACAAGACCACAAAATTCCACGGGTGATGTAGTAGATGTCTTCAATTGTCACTGTTCCTTTTCAATGTTGCCAGACCTAAAGCGTCACCATCCGCCATCATTTATGGTCAGTCGGCATAGTGAACAATAGAGTTTAGTCCGATTTTACTTTGTTTACTTTTGTTACATTGTTTTACAAGCCATAACAATAATGTAGAACGACATGCTGCCGATTCTCTGAGAATGCGTTTTAGGTGAAATCTTGAAGCTTGTGCTTGCTTTAGCGGAACACAATACTGCAACAACTCGAGTGTCTTTGCAGCATCACTTAATGGAAAATAAAAAAAACTTTGCCCCATTCGATAATTTGCCCCCTGACGCGAATTTCTTTGTAGTAACCATCCGGCCGATGGGAGTGATGAGGTGGCTGCTGTTCTTTTAAACGAAAAAACCGCACATGGTTTTTTTGTAGGGTATGTTATCACATCACCTCTCTTTTGCTTTGTTAACTCCGAAGCCAGCACCCAGTGTCATCGTGAAGTAACAAATTCTATGCCATGTTTCGCCTTGTGTCTTGAAAAGGCCAAATAGTATTTTATGAACTAGATAAATACATTTCTATAATACACTAGGAGGCAACCTCAAGCGACGGGTACGTCGCGCCCTCTGCTTACAACAGTTTCAAGTGGACCAACCGTCTGCCCAGTAGTTCGAAGTGTATGAACGTTTTAACAGTAGCCGCTGTATCGTCATCAGGTTCGACCTGTCAAGAGCTGGGGGATACCGTACGGCTCGTATTGCCCTCGCAAACTTTAACGAGCAGCTGGCTTCCTTCTATCGAATCGACAGTAAGTTCTCTCACGCTTCCTTTGCCTTGTCTATCTACCTGTAACAAACGAATCTCGTTGATATGTTTAGACGTGGTAGGTCAAATGGCTGCACATTAAAGTTATGCGTGCGTGCTCGCGCTACCAGGACTGAACAGGAAATAAGTCGGAAAGAGAAAACCCTTAAGAGCACATGCCTACGTACTCACTTTGCTATGGATTACCTTCCAGAAAAGCCGATGTTCATTTGTCTACTAATACCATAGTCCCCGTGTATGCTGGTATCACCAACTAGACTAACGGCAAATGTGCAAGTTTGTATGTATGATCAGACAAAGCATACGGCTGAACGCGTTGTCTTGTCATAATGAACAGACGGCAGTTTCTGGAAGTAAAATCTAATTCGAAGAAAATAGTAAAAGATTGTCTTTCTGTTCCTCCTTATGAAAATCTATAGAAGTAGAGGCAAAGCACTCTCGAAACTAGTAGTTTCTGTTGGTTTGGCTAAACAGTCGTACCATGGGCGCCTGCAATTTCTATCGCTTTTTCAACTATAATTTTGCAACTAATTAGTAAGACTTCCTGCTTTTATTGTGAGCTAGTCAATTGTAAGAGCTGCGCACTTAGACTGGTTAGCATAGTACCTGCATTTATCGACAAGAAAAACCTGTCTAGACATGTCAGCAAATCCTATCGTACCCATGTCCATTCTGGAAAATGTCGCCCGCGTACAATCAAAGGCGCCACATCGTCGGCGAGGTTTGTTAGCACCCCAAAATATTGAGATAGTAGCTTCATCATGTTCCCCTGTCGACTTACTCTGCTGAGAGTAACGGAGGTGTTGGAAAGGGTTCGGCAAGATACAGAAGAAAAAGTACATCTGAAAGGGAGTAGATGACTAGTTAACAGATTTTGCAAAGATTAGATTTACGGGCAACGATAGTGTGGATCGCTATTAGATGCAGTGAGTTAGAAAAAGAAACACGATTCACGTAAATAAAACAGCTGGTGGACCTCAAACAAAACGCGATTTGCCAAAACGATACTCGTTTAGAGAAAAGATGTTGATATTAAACGGAAAATACAGAAAAGACTGTCGCAGGTGTAAAATAAGAGCTTGGTATATTGCAATCGCGGCAACGAAAGGGATACAATGGATTCGCCAAGTGACTTTTTTTCGGTTGGAACAAAGTACCATTAGTTTTCAGACAAAACCAGGTGCAATCGGAACTGTCCTGACCTGTCTGTATCCAGGTTATCAATAAGTAAAGTAAATAAATTACATTACTTTATCTTTCTACTAACTTTCTTACTAAATATTTATAATTAATAATAATAATAGCAATCTAGTAAAGCCATAAAGAATAAATTGAGTGTTTTTTATGATTTCACTAGATTACAAAAGTCAATTTCTTCCTCCAATTGATATTCTGATCGCTTGAGCAGACCGTAAACAATATGGGCGACTACGAAACCCCCAGTTTATAAGAAGTATATCTAGCATATTATTTGGGCCACTAATGTCTCTTTAATCCTCATCGATTTAAGTGGGATAAAATGGTCTAACGAACGCCAGTATAATTCAGCGCTGGTCGTCTATGTGAAGCTCTTGCCAGTGATGCGACCGTTTCTAATGTTAGACATCAGATGGGACTGCGTACGATTACTCTAGCGCTTGTGTCGCCTTGAAGTCGCCACGACGACGAGCTCGTAACCGACGCTATGAGACACGACCAAGGTGAAAAAAGCGACGCGATATTTGCTGACCAATTTAGCTCTTATCGCACGGCCCCGTTGTTGTTTGCCTTGCCAAATAAATAAACTGCAACGTTCATTCTATAATCGAATGTTTTGTTGTTTCTTCATGAAGTACATTTTTGATCCTTGTACAAGCGTCATTCTCGGCTTCATTATGGTCATCTGGGTCAAAATAGATTACAAGTATATTTTTAATAGCCTTCAACCTTGCATAGCTACTTTAAATAACTCATATCGATTTTAAAGAGCAATTAACCTGAAACGGTTAGGAAAAAACATTTTATACCATAACTAATTCAATAATGATCAATATTTCCATGCTCTCAGTATCTGCTATAATTGTTTCAGTTGTGTTATGACTCATTTCCTTTATGTATGCATTACATTCTACAATCCTGTAAAGTCTTACATTTCCTACATACTGTAGAAACGTAATATAGAAACTTTTTTCTGCTATAGTACAAATAATATTCTATTTGTTTCTTGTTAGATGAATCATTTTTTCATTTCTGTTATATGTATCTGTATGAAGTCAACGGCCTGGATGCTACTCGGCGCAACAAACAAATTGGAGTACCCAGATTAGACGGACATGTCAAACGTGACCGGGTGGCCATGTCCAAAACTCTACGTGCATACCCTGCGTTGTTGGCTTTTCCCTTTACCTTCTATTATCGTCCTTTGAAGAGAAAGAAACTACGCGGGAAAACAAAGAGCTATTCAACTACGCTAACTGTGACTGCCCCGCATGCGATGCTAAACTTATCAAGCCAATTTCTTCCGTTTTTTGCTTCTCTCATAACCTATAAGGCTTGAGGTGAACCTATCCTCCGGCACTAAATAAATGAATAGCGAAAACCAACAACAACTCTGAACAAATTCATATTTCAATGAATTTATCACTAGGCAAACATTTATTTCTACGGAAATTTAACCACTGTTGCTCGTGTCTGTTACAGCCAGGAACTGAAAGAGGCCTGCAGTAGAGTTTACAATCACTGAACATCAAAAAAGATGCCCAGTCACGAAGTACTTTTTCTATTTCTTAGAAGTCATTCTCATACTGCCATTTTTTTCAATTTCGACTCTTTTCAAGCTTCCGTAAAAAAGTTCGAAGGCAAACTGTTGGTTTCTAGGAACTTCCACTTCATTCGAAATAAAGAAGACTTGACTCAATGTGATCGCTAACTGTTAGTGATCGTACACTTGAATCACAGATAATTTTTCTCCTAGCCACAATCGGAAACGGTGGACTGACCGCAACAAGCTATGCTATTGCAAGATATTTTCTTAGGTATAAGCTAGAAAGGTTGATGTGGCCTTTAGGTTTGACCTAATTTGGGTCGATAATCTAATTTAGTTTATTAGGCAAATGATTTAGAATCAGCGACATTCGCTATATTTCAACGAAAGGCTTAGCCTTCTCATCGCATAGTGTATGGTACTGTGAGTGTTCGTCGCCGAAGCTGAATCGTCTAGCCTTTTGCTACGTAAACTAAAACGCGTTTACCAAAAACAGGGCAGGGCTGGACATGATGGTCAAAAGTTCAGTAAAGCCATAACTGTCCACTACTCAGACAATAAACTTCATTTGGCAGAGTAAATTTGACGGAGCAGTTTTCTACTGACGGGTGATGATTTTATATGGTTTCAATTGAAAACCTGATTTCAATAAAAGCTCGGTGGCCACAACGTCAGTACTGCTATTTACGTTTTTAATCTCGTAGTTCACATTATATAACGAATAAAATAAAGCGTTTCGTCAATTTTCATAATACTAAAACTATTAACGGACTTAATTGCACCTTTGAATTGGCACATCGTGTTAATGTATTCTCTGCGGTAGCAGCATGTACGTAAACTGAAGTAGATTTGTCTGTACGGAAGTTAGAAACGTGTCCACGTTTGCCTTCTAGCCAATCCTTGTAGTAACGTGAATTTCCCCATAAATTTTGCCAATTGCCAACGGGAAAAGTACGACAATATATATATATATATATACATCGAATCATATTGCCCCTTTCGATTAATTAGATTATCGAGACCATCAAGAACAGAAATATGTAACCGAAGAAATATAAACTTTACATGAAAGAACTTGACCTAGCCTTTCTGACACAGAAATCCTTTACGTAGTCATTACTGTTATCAATGTTGTATGCTTAATTTACAAACGCATTAAACTCTTCTTCGTTTTTAGCTTACCACACTGACAACACACCGAAGGATTATACGCAAAACCTTGACATCACTTATGGCGTTGTTTACCGCTGATAATTTGCTGACAACGGTTACCATTTACATCAATAAAAAGGAACCGGTTCTTTCCAGCTCTACGGTGTTCCTTTGAGTAGTAAAGTTTAGAAATCGCTAAGGATATGTCCTAATAAATGTCAAGGCTTTTCTCTATGAAAAATTCTAGAATAACGCAATTGTTTTCAACTACAATACTGGAGTAAGTAAAAACACTCAATGTGTATAAATTAAGCTGACGGCAGACTAAATAACTCTAACAACAATAAGCACCCACACGACTCTTACTTGTCTTCCTTTCGCCAACGTACTCTTTTGAACGTTGTTACTTTTTACTGAGTAGGCAGTAATCCTGTCAATATTTCCGTAAGAGGGAGATGGACAGGCATGGGGAAGCATAAAAAAAACACAGGAAAATGAAAGCATCTTCTGTTCCTAACCTTTTTCAATTGAGATCAAAGATCGTATCTAGAATGACACATACATTCAGAGACTGATCTGACTCAATACGGTAGAGTGATTGGGCTCATTCATACCTGCAAGTACCCAATATTATAGCCGCGGTGATAGCTGATGCGTGGTAGATTTCAGAAAGTTAAGCGCATCGATCACAACGATATTTTTTAATCTTGAAAATCTTATCTTACGTTTAGATCTTCAAAAAAGACTGGACAAAGCACGACGAGGTCGTAAAAAATCAAAGCGTCCTCGTCAGAGACTAAAGAAGTATAGTAGGCGAGACCGTGTACCTCGCACATCGAGGACCTATTGAACGTAATGTTAAAAAACAAACGCCAGTTTCGCTGAAACTGCTCGGTTGCTTTTATTCTTTGGTAACTAATTACCTTAATTGTATGATGAACCTCAATTTTACGCTCCCTTAAAAATAGTAGAAGTATGTAAATCAGCCGGACAAAACAACGATTATATGCGAGAACCATTCGAGACATTTGTGTCATTAGGAGCTTTGTTACTCTGAGACTACTGTTTTTTAGTCGCCATCAGTATTCCAGTTACATAAAATCACTAGGACGCGTACAATTTTCATGAGATTCCGATCTGCTCATCTCCATTAGAAATGGTTCGTTTCGAACGATAAGCTCACATTAGCTAACAGAAATAGATATGCGCAAATTGCCCAAATAACTGCTCACTATGTATTAGTTTAGTAGTAGTAGAACGTTAAAGTTTTCGAGAACTTTATCAGGCCGGGCATCTTAACAGGCATGCATTTTTCCGCTATATCTCGTATTGGACGAACGTCTTATCTAAAAAAAATAACAAAGTTATCATGCGTCATTCTCGAAATCTGAGCGAAGATCGGCTATTACTCTCAACGAGGACTAAAAACTTTGCCCGAAATCGATGTTATACTATATTGCCGGTTCGCATGAGGCTTCTTTAAAATCTGAAGGAGATTTCTACGAAGTAAGCTGAAAATTTTCCATGGGGCTTGAATACCTTGAAAATTAATCAAAACTGTTTGAAAACCTACCTTTCATACATCTAACCTTTTGATACAAAAAATATTCGCCGTTTTTGAAAGGATGATATTAATTACAGATTGGGTTCTTTAGACGGGCTCCAATGATTAAGCTTTTTGAGCTATTTTGCCCTTTCTGAATTTTTTGGTTACTAAATACTAATTATATTGAATAAACGTAGCTATTAAGAATGACAGTTCTAGTACATGCTGACCATTTCTTTAAGAAATCTGTTTTTGTCTTTTTTAGATGCCGGTCTAAAAACAAAGCATAAGAAAAATGTTCAATTTAGCGCCTTCCTATATATGTATATATAAACAAATACATCAGTACAGTATATTCGGTGTACTTAGATGACTAAAATAACTCTGGCTTTGAGACAAAGCCAATCTATATTCTTCTGCGGGAGTAAGCAGAATAGAAAGATGACCTGCTTTACTTTAGAGCCAAAAGTCTGCTCGGAACGTCTGGGACAATACTTTAAAAACATTATACCGTTGATGAATTAAACGGGAATCGTCGATATAGTTGTCTTCAAAGGAGATGAATCCAATTCAACAATTCTAGTTCTGAGATAGGTATATTAGATAGTTAAACGATTGAAAGGCTTCCGTCGGAAACTTCCAAATCACTGCCTCGTCTGGATGGTTTCTTCAGTAGCTTTCAACGTTGGACGACGTCGAAAAAGATAGTCAGAATCGTCTAACATACCATACGTTTGCTAACAGTCTGGCCTTACGTATTTATGGGTAAATAATCCTAACAAATAAACTTATAGATTCCTATTTGTGTTTCGTAAATAATATAATAGCGATCTGGAAAGCTTACTCCTTTTTCTTGAACCAACCCGAAGGACGAGTTAGTTGATGGATCTTTGCCAATATCAGGGGTTCGTTTATATGCAGGACAGTTTATGGGGCAAAATGGGGTAGAGTAATGCACGCAATAATACATATGTCCCATAGCCATTATTTATCCTGCACTTTTTTCCGTCGTCTTAGATAATCTTCGACCTGTTTACGAGTTTCATAGTTTCTTTATTTTTTACTTTCGAACTAGATTTTTAAATGATAGCGCCCGAAAGAGTTTATATTCGATGATACCTGTGCCGGAAAGCAGTACCCAACAAACAACTTCTTGTATTTTATCTGAGACAATTATGTGAAACATCACGAGCTGCTTCCCTCAGATATTATTGCTACGAGCGCGCTTTGTCACGATTTGCAGTTGGCTCTATAATTAAAAACACTACTGCAAAGCATCTATTCCAAAATCAACTTACTTTCAAGCATCATGAAGTCGTTTCCTTTACTATAAGGAGAATTGGTCCTCATTTAATTTCTTAGTTAATTCTGCCTTGATGTGGATTTATTTTAACTATGCACTATGCTACTCTCGTATCTCCTTTATTATCAAATGACGACTACCATTTAACAGTCACAAGGTCCGCTCACCGCGCCACATAGCTTGATCGTGCACTTTTGTATACATAGATTAAGGCCTTCGTTCGTTTCGCCTACAGTTGATTAACGACTGTGTCCGTTCCAGGCAGCTTCAGTTGAGCAGGGCCGAATGGTTAAAAAGCCTCGACCAGTACTTCATCAGCTGAAGATTTGACTGAATACAGCTATTGGGATTTCTGTCGTAG
Organism: Varroa jacobsoni; assembly: GCF_002532875.2. NCBI lineage: Eukaryota > Metazoa > Arthropoda > Arachnida > Mesostigmata > Varroidae > Varroa > Varroa jacobsoni. Next base: position 22,391 of record NW_019214475.1, read on the forward strand.
AACTGACAATTAAACTATTCGCCTAGATGAATTGTAGGTCCTGAATGTATGTCCTTGTGTGTTTCGGCTAGAGACTGACATATATGAGTCAGCGCGTAATGTCGGGAGCCGTCTCTATATCGATAAGCCTATTTGTAGCTGCCTGCAGTGGCTGCTGGAATGGACAAAGAGAGCACTAGGCGAAAATAGACAGCTGTTCCCTTACAGCTTTCATGGTGTTATCTCGACCAGACTAGAATCGAACGGCAATGGCCGATACGTAACTGCTGTCAACTGTAGGCATCGAAGAAAGGCTTGGGGAGAGGGTAGTCCGACCAAACTAATCGCAATTTCCCATAGAAACCGTGCGTCTGAGTGGAAGCCTACCGGGTATATTGTATTATTTAGCCTCGCTTTTTATCTTCCAAAGGACGAACAGCATTCACCTAATACAAGATGTACAAACAACACATCTTTTGTTGAGTTGAAATTATTCAGATTTATGAACGAACAAAAATTAGGTGTACAATGCAAACAAATGGTTTAATAAGCGTTTGCAGAATTGCCAACTGTTCATGTCACCCGTTTTTGTAGTTAAGTTTCGTAACTCACGCATGTATCTATTTGAATTAGTCGTTTTCGGCCACATTATCCTAATAGATAATTAGCACCATCCTCGTATGCTTTCATAGTATGGCTGAATGTGGCAAGTGCGCAATTAAGTCTTCACGAAGAACACTTACCAGGGCGAGCAAACTTAGTGCCAAATGATTGATTATATTAAACATGGGTTCCCACAAAAAACTACATTACATCGTTATTGAAGTTGACCAAACTCATCCGTACGCATCGGTCAGAGAATGCAAGATCAGGGCTCACAGTTTAACTTCACATTTAACGATGTGCAATAGTTTTTCCTGTTAGGTTACATTATTTAAGCCTTAGCACGCTGCTTTAAAGCAGATTTACTTTTGTCCCGTCCAACGTAAAGAGGCTACCAATCGGAGGAAGACGTAATGAAAATAATTAAACGTTAGTTTTTTTTCTTCAGTGCATTAGCCCCAAACGCGCCGTGTTAGTTACAGACAAAGCCGAATAACGAAAAAAACATGGATGAAATAGCAATGGATAAAGTAGTCCAATATTTATTGCCTGTTCTTGCTGTGTTATTAAAATGCTTAACAAACTGCATACCTGGAGGAATGTAGCGGGGAAATGCCGGCATCTTGTCGCCCGCGAGCTTCAAAGTTAACTACTCAGAATTTAAATAGGGCGAACTAGAAATCAACTGAGGTTTTTACATTCAAGCTTTGAACGTTGCACGATTCACGATGGATATGGAGGTAAAGTCTACGAAAATCTATAGTCAGTCTAGATGGAACGCTTCTCCACCTCCTGGTGGGGCCCTGCTTGAGCTCAATTATGTTTCAATGGTCCCTTATCAATCCTTGGACGAATAAAAAAAAGGGTATTCTTGTCTTATTCACTAAGTTCACTATGTGCGCCTGCCTTCTTGTATCAGACATTTACGTCACCGTGCATATAATAAATTTTATAACGATCACCAGCACTTTAACATTAGCGTTTACATAATAGTAACAACAATAGGGTTCACGTTTTGTCCTCCGCTTCCGGACAACATTTCAGCTCTCAGAACTACTAGCAGCTGCAACTCCAGTTGAAACTCCACGATCAGCACACGAATACACACTGGTTTTCCCCTAACTAGCAGACCCATCAGCGGTATCTATCGATATATTCCCGATACTTTTGTTTTTGGGGTTTCAGCTGCTATTTGATCATACCTGGGGCCGTTGTTGTTGTTGCTGGGCCATTAGATGGGAAGCATACTGACAAAGATAACCTTTTTCATAGTCACAAGCAAAATATCGCTCGATCAAGTCTTGAAACAGGAAACCGCTAGCGTTATGGTCAGGCTGCTATTCATAAGCACAGGGTACACAATCAGGGTAGCAGGTAGGCCTCACATAGATGGCCAGGCTTAGATACATCAAAAGAGCTAAGCTCCGTATGCAGACACTCGGAGATAACTGCTATCGCTGACGATTTAAGGATTTAAAATGATTTATATTCACGCTATTTGCATAGACATACGTGAACAACTAGAGAGTGAGTAGACCTTTCCGCGAGTTAGGCCAATCCACCTGAAAATTATAGACAGGTAATAATAATTCCGATGATAATACTAACCACTATAGTACTAGCGTTATGGTTGCGCCCAGTGATATATCGTACAACTGTAGAACTCGGTAACTGTTAGTGGCTATCAAACCAGAAATAAGCAAGGCGGTCGATCGAAACGAAAAAATCAGAAGGATCGCAGGAAAAACTTCCGGAAAAACAAAATATAGCGGAGATCAATTTCGCTGTAGGCACGTACATTCGGTTACGGGAATTACTCTTTCCCAAAAGGAACAATATAACTGCGGATAACATTCTGTACCGAAGACCTTCTATTAGTTTCATTTCCCATTAGGTAAACTCATCAGAATACCCTTCCAATATATTCTCTTTTGCGCGAATGATCTTCCAAGCGATAAAATGACGATTTCCGGATAAAGCTCCGACCAGTTCAATATATAAGATTCTTCTTTATTGTGCTTATCATTCTAAATCCAAAGAGAATAGATGCGTGTGCAGGTAGGAGAGATTTAAAATCGTACAGGTGGCCTAATTTTTAAGTAAGTGACACATATGCAATATCTATTGTAAAGATCAATTTACCGACGATAAGAATAGGCTTTGTTCTTTCAGTTAAAGTAGTTTTAGTTTCTGCTGCCATTAACAGATCAATAGTCATTGGCAGCATATTATTCTGAGAGATATAAAGAAGTCGCGTCACCTACTGTTTAAACCTACTTGATCGTCTTCAATCTCGTCTACCTTTTCAAAAACGTGAACGTAAGCAATAACATGAGTGCTTTAAAACGTAACGTCGTTTGCTGGTGCTCCTTATATATATTCGAAGAATTTGTCCTATACAGAGTACATCTACAATCATCGGGACCTAATACACATAGCCACATTTAAAATAGGGTGCTACGTACGGATGTTTAGTCTAAGGTTCTAGAAATTAGCCATTGAGCTGTGACTTACATACAACGTTGATATTCAAGATGAGTAAGATCCATTAAAAAGCGCATCAGTAGCTAAAACAATGTACGGTAACCCTGTTCTTATGTCGCTGAACGTATGTACATACGAAGCCGCAGCTTAAAAAGTGCTAATAATAATAAATGCTCTAGCCATATTTTACGAAATAGAAAATATAGATTAAAAAAAAATATTGGAACTACACCCGACTTAAGGCGATTAGTTTGGGTACGTAGAACGAACTTGTGAGTAGTCGATGTGGACGAGCGAAAATTTTGCTGGCGTAAACAAAAATAGACAATACACTCTTACTAAAACGCTTATATCTAAAAACAATACGTTATTTTACCAGCAGAGATTCTTACAGCAGAGCTTTATTACACACTTGATTGTCAAAAGTCAAAGATTCGATGTGTCTTATAACTATTTACAACTCTATCCTTTAACAAATGTTAGCACTATCTCTCATTACGTTTCATTTCACTAAATACAAATTTGATCCTTCGGTAAATAGTCTCAGTATGCTCACTGCTAGGCAATACCGTAGGCATACACGTAGGTTTTTCGTCATCAATATACCACTTTGGAACAGTTTGACGTAGGTTATTCTTAACAAAGAATATCCGAGACATCACTGCTAGTCGATCAGCCCACATTTCAGTACAATGTAAAATTTTGAAAAGGATGGCAAAGTCGTACATGAAATACAGCGCATTTCTCAATTGAGAGAGGCATACTAATTACTAGAATCTTACGTCGATAAATTCAATAGGATACCTTATGTGTATAACGGAACGCTCCGTTTAGGATAGTTTTTTGATAACGCAGTTGCCAAACACAAGAAACATTATATTCTAACTAATTTTAAAATGTAGTCATCTTACCAGCTTAGCTGTCGCTAGATGAAAGTCTAAAATTTTTAGCGGCAAATAGTAAACTTTAAATTTTGATTCAGCTTATATATATATATATATATACCAGCACTATGTAGTTGACTAAAAACGTATATACCCATGGAAACAACGCTTTCTAGTGTTAATAAATTATTAAAGAACAAGTATAACATATCAATAAGGAAGTACATTTTGTGAATAGATATGATCTTTGAATTACTAAAAACACGACAGTGAATTAAAATTAATGAACTGAACTACGGCCCGTCCATACTATAATGCGTTTATTTTTCCCTCACACAAATGTGCTATCCTTTGCGCAGATTTATTGCTTTTAAGGAACTTGCATAGCACGTCCCCCTCGGATCAGCTTTCCCCGTAGATATTATGAGTTAACAGAAACGCCGCTACAAATCAAGGCATATTGTAAAGTAAGCCAAGCATAACGGAAGGACGATCAACACTAAAAGGTTCTATATAAGCAATTAGTTGATAAACCGTTCCATCTCGTATGTTCAGTGCCTTGTCGCGAAAATTGAAAGAAAATTTTTCAAAGACCATTTGTATATGCTTTCCAGGATAAGGGCCAGGAACTCAGTGGTTGAACAACTGTGCGATAGTTGCGCACACTACTATTGATATCGATTTCTATTTTTGATGCTTGTTCCAATCGACAGTCCGTTGAAATTTCTTCAGCTACCACACAAGCTAGCACGTCTCTAGCAAAACCGCTGCTCTAACAATTTAATATATTATTGAATTGTCGAACTTACCAATGACTTCAACAAAATTGCTCAATTCATCACTTGTCAGTTTGATTCACACTTAAATTTGATTGCCTAATCAGTGATCACATGAAGATGTAAGTTACCTACGATACAGGCTGCGAACAGGTGTTCATGTGATAGCGCAGTCGGTACCTATTAAGTTAGAGACATATGGTAGTCTAGGTTCGAATCCCGGCGTAGATTCATTACGAGACCCAGTTATCTGGTTTCACTATCGAACGTGAAAAACACCTAGGCCAACCCATAGCATAATATGCAAGAGCATCGACTTCTCTGCCATGAAGCCAAACGAAGCGACTGAGCGAGCCCGCCCGCATTCGCGTTATGATTCGCCTTTCCTAAGAAGGTTAAGGACTAATGCTGCATTATGAATACTAGCTCACTTTGCTGCTAAGAAATCTGGACTACAACACTAATCTTGTCGGACCCTCGACCAGCAAAACCTGAACCCCACACACTTCTCCGCCTGGATTCGGAACTAATTGAAAAAGTATTTCAAATTAACTCATGGTAGCCAGCCGGGTAAACGTTTAAGAAGATATTAGGGATCTTACAAAAATAATGACAATTTGCTGTGTGCATATTGAACGTTTCATTTGAGCCCGCCAGGTTTATTGAAGATGTGGTTGCTTGACAGATAGATGCATGAAGCTCTTTTGTCAGGTGTCCGATGAATCAACAAACGCTCAACATATTTACATGTGAACAACAAATTATAGGTTAACTATTATTATAACATTGAGTTTTTTTTGATGATATTTATCCAGTTAAAGGAGTATCGGCGCTGTTGTCTACAGCTTCGGGCTGATGGTGTTCTTCTTTCATAGTTGTCATCATTACTACTGCCACTTATTATTATATAATAAGCAAATGAATGATATCGAACACTCACGAGGCCGCATGCTGTCAACATCCAGAATATGTCCTTCGTACATCGTCTTGTTGGAACACCTATTGTTGGTTGTTGGAACAACAAGTATCTTCGCCCGATAAAGAATAGTTCAGCTAAACTTTGTCCTTTTTAGAGATAAGTCTCTCCGACGGGCTGTACACGAAGGCAAGAAATGTACACATCTGACACGCATCCACAGGGAGCCAAAGGAGCCCACGAAAATACAATTGCACCAACATCCACCAGGCAGCCAATCGAAAAAAAAAATTCAACTTTCTCAGCTGATCGTTCGACACACGGACTAGTGGATGGGGATAGCAGACGACAGCGCGGGCGGCGTAGCTCGTTATTGAAACAGGTTGTTTACAGCAGTAGCGAGCTACCGTTGCCGTAGTTAGCCATCAGTAATAGCGGTACGAGCCAGACAGACTAATGATAGACAGCGCATATCGAACATATGTTGCAAACAGGTGCTATACATATACAGGTTGGCGTGTTATGCAGCGATCGCGACAGCTGTGACCAGCGAAGCACTGACGCCTGAAAGGGATGACAAAGGTCAATCGAAACTCCTTCGCCAGCTAACCGACTTAGAGGGCATGATATAATATTAATCATAATGTAAGGACGATTAATTAAGCGATATTTTGTTCATTCTACTATGTGTTCACGTTTTGTAACAGTCACCTACGAAGGTGTAGATCTAAGTAGCATCAATGGCTATTTAGCGCAGTGTTTTAATTCGGGTCTTATCATTGCCTAAAACTGTCACCATCTGGTAACGTCATTAAGCGCGTGCTCTGGAAGAAATTACTGTGACACGATAGAGAAGATAAATAGGTAAGATGATCTCTTGGGCACACTGTCCTTGAAGTAAGCCGTATTAATAGAAAAGCGACAACAATAACAATTTTCTTACTCTCAAGTGCAGTAGCATAACAGCGTTGGAATAAGGCGTGATGCCCATCGTGCTGCCACACATTGGCAATAGTTGCTCGAAACTAGGTGAGTACGTGGGTCCCCGTAATAACTTCGTAATGAACACGTGGTTTAGGTTCAAATTCGAGCCCGGACACGCTGTTCGTTTTATGCTGGAAGCTAGCCAGCTGTCTGATGGAACGGCGATCCCAGGTGCAAAACTCGAAACATGGAGACTAGGGCTACTGGGATAGGACATTGATTTTATGGCTAAATACATAAGTATACACAAGTGTAATTGTGGCATACTGTGTGTTTTCATGATTCCAATTTGGCATGATTTTTTTGGAAAGAGCTATTTAGAAGGTAACACATAGTTCATTGATGAAGTGGCACATTTCCTAGCCTACCGTGGGGTAATCTGTTTGACATTGGAACGGGAGAGAATTTGCACGTTGACTTCTCTTAGGTTTAAGAAAAATGTTAAGCGTTAAAAAACCTAATAGGCATTTTCCTAACTTATTCAACCACAAACTAAACGAAGCTTTTTTTTTTCTATAAGCTATAGCTATCGGCACAAATTCAAAAATATCGCCAAAGGGCTCTAAGCATAAACAATATGAAGCCAAAAAATAGGAACGACGCAGGAAACAAAGATCCTTCAAAGAAGAACATTATCGCTAAGGAAGAAGCATGCTGCACGTGCCATTTGATACGCATATTAATAAGCTTCCTTGGACAACGAAGTCTTAGATTAAATAAACAAGCACGTATGGTTGATTCTTTTATATTTGGGTTAAACAGGTCTTCGCTGAAGTGGAAGATGTGCCACAGTAGAGGTAATCAAGTATATGCGCATAAGTATATCCTAGACGCGTTGCTTGTGGAAGAAAAAAATAGTAAAAATCTAGTACCACACTACTCGTCATGTAGATTTGCCATAAGTTTCCATTCCTATCAAACAGCTCCAAATATTATCAAACAAACAAAGACAACAGAAAGAAGGGAATTTGCTAGGGAACGAGAGTACTTCCCGCTGTGAAGTTTTTGCGTCTAAACAGCTCAACAGCACTGGACTCATATGTTCCTTTTTGATGTCTTCGGCTTGTACTCAAACATAGTGCGTGGTTTGAACTGAGATGAGACTTAAAGAGATCTTTAATTTCCATTGCAACTTCAGAAGTACGTTTGGCTTGATTGGCAAATTAATAGAATACTCTTGGCCTTCTTAATAAAGTCTTCGATATAGCTTTGGGTATCGTTAATTAGATATTTGTTCGAGTTCACAGATTTGCTTATTCGTAAATCTGTGTACTAGATTGAATTGCTGCCAATTCTATAGGATGGTCAAGTCCCGCGTTAAAAAATTTGAATTTTCCTGTACTTGAACCCCCCGATGTTCCCCCTGACCCGGAAATGTGTGTCTGGATCAGGATACCAACTGTCCTGAACAAGCCGTTATTCGTGAGACGGGTATTCGCAATTCTGGCTTTTGTACCTGTTCAAGAAACGTGTTTTCCACGATGTCAGACGTCAATTCCTCATCGAATTGATTAATCTAATAATCTTTACAGTGTGACTGGTATTTAAATGTTTATATGTCAGATTGTTCGTGTGTAGATATTAAAGGAAGTCTGCTTTTTCTATTATTTGTCCCCGTTGAAAACGATTTTTAGAGTGCGGATCCTGCCAACAACGGCCTCTCTGACAAAAATACGTTTGGGAAAGGACAACATCAAAGCGAAATTTTATTCAAACCACTTGAGCTACTCATTCAAAGCACTTAAACAAAAGAATTATTGTGAAATATCTTAAAGAAGGCTCCTGTCAAACTAGGTACTAGTTAGGCACTAGGTATTAGTTAATATGTTCAGTGGAACTTCAGACGATCGTCTAAAACAATGTTTGCGCTGGATAACATCACATTTGACAACGTAATGGTAAATCCTTTGGTACAGGGTGGCAAGAACAGTCATCAGTCTTCGGGGAACAACCGCTAACGCGGCAAAAGGAAATCTTTTCTTACTATTATTTCCAAAGAAAAATCTTAGATTGTGGTGAGAAAATTTGACATGATCGATCGTATTAGCAATGAGGTATACCGAATAACCATAGTATTATCCGGTGCCAAGCGCATAATTAATCAAATGCAGAACTGCTTCCGCTTAGTGGTATAACTAACGAATTCATAAGAACCAATGATATGACAACGACAGAAGAAGAGAATTAGCCAATTGAAAGAAATCCTGGAGTACTTCGCTATCAACCAATGACTAGGGATAAAAGAAAAAGTTCATCAGCAAAAGTTTGCAAAAAAAAGTTACCATTAGTTACAATTTCTAAAGCCGGCGACTCAACACATTCGCCTGATCTCGTTCAAACGATTACGTACTTCACTGAATCTGATCGAGTTCTTAATTAAACAATTATTTAGGATCTGCGTCGAACTTCCTAGAAAATTTAAGAAAACTTATTCATTGGCTCTTCATAGTAGCAGACAAAACAAACTTACGATAGAATGTATGTGGTGATCTCGTTTGATTTAATGTACGTTCACCAGCTCTTCATTTAGTAACACTGATAATTATTTTCTATTTCTATTTGAGTTCTACTGAAGGTATTATAGAATTTCTTAAATGACTTAACGCCCTTGTCATTTTGGAACATTGAAAAACGTTGCGAGAACACGGTATGTCTATTATTATCAGCCGAGCGGGCAAGGCAGGGTTCTTTGCTAGTAGCGTTTATAACTTCGGTTTATGGATCCACATTTCGGATATCCTAGACAAACTCTTTTGTTTTTTAAAGGCAAAGCAAAAAAAAACTCGATGTGAATTTTATGTTTGATTATTTTTTCTCTTTTCATTGCGGTTTTCTAGCCTGGTGAAGTCTTTGGGTGACAGTTTAGTGATATCCTAGTTATGTCTATGGAAGAAGTTTCCGTGGTGTTGCTTTGATATCGAGTGATGCTACAGCGAATGGAAGAAGTGGAGGATTACTTGAATCGTAGCATTATTGATGTTAACTAAGTATCGTTGTTCTAATTAATGAATATTCATTAATACCAAGTTTATAAATGTTAGTTAAGAGGAGAAATCAACTTAATAATAACACTAATAAATCACTTTTTCAGTTTATTAACACGAGCAGTTCAGCAGATATTAACACGAGTCCTGGTCAAATGTTGCATGAAAAGAGGCATGTGGCGATGCTGTAAGGATTTCGATCATGATGGCATCGGCTGTCAAGATAATTGCGCGGTAGTTGAAGACAGGAGATACAGGAGACTTTTGATTACGACGGTGTTGGTAACATTGGTGACAACTGCCCATTTACCTAAGAGCAACATGGACATGACGAAGGTCTGCCTGATGATTCATACTTAAATCTGTGAAGTTATTTGACAACATAACTGGTGCGATGATGATCGGAAGCTTTCGGACATCAAAGACAAATCATCGTAGGAGAAGCTAAGAGAGCTAACTAGGCTGGCTTAACGACTGCGCGCCATCTTTTTCATACGCAGTGGCCAATTTGTTTACGTGAAAACACTTTATCGTAGCATTAATTTATAATCGTCACGTGTTTATAAGAGCCATAATAAAAAAAAAAACTCCAATATTATTGAATGGCATTTAATAGAGTACAACTTGCTGAGAGGAATGTCCGCAGTAGTAAAAAATCTCCAACTATGTCGAAAACACAATGCCCGATTTCGAAATTGCGAATAGATTTTGCACTAGACGTACTGTAAACTCTGCTTATGAAAATTTATTCATCCGCCTTATTACGCGATGAAATGAGCTAGCTACACATACATTTGTGTGTAATTGCCGAAGTTCACGGATTCTCGTAGCAAAAAAACGTTCGTCTAAATTGCGTACTGCGATCACCAGCTCTAGTTACCAAGCGACTTGAGTACGAATAATAATTAACTAGAAACAAACGTTAGAGTAAAGAGCTATAGAAAAATTGCAACGACTTTAAAATTTCCTGCCAAAATCTGAGTATGATAAATGGCAGGTTCTATTATTCGTAAAAGTTGAAACCTTTGACTTGCATAGAACTGTGAGCCGACCCACTTTATAACACTGCGAAATCTACTCAAAACGTTCGGCGTTACGTTGACTGTACAGAGCATGCTCGGGCTCCATTGCGCATGCGGGTATTGGTGCTAATCGTTCTTGCTATACATAAGCAAATAACGGAAAACGTACGGTAAGCTAATGAGAACAGCAGCCACGGTGAGAGGGGTACTTTGATTTAAATAGCGTTATAAGAAATGGACGCAGATTAAGTACACTATTACTTGTATCTGACATGGTCTTCGCCTCATATACTGTCTCTATTATAACTCTTCTTAAGAAATCATGCAGTTGGTAGCAAATTACCTATCAAATACATGATTTCGGCACATTGATATAATAGCGCAGTTTCCAAGTGATTCAAAGCGGACGTTTGAACATCTCATCGGTCCTATCATTTGAAGATATCCAATTATATGTGATGTGGCAAGTTAACGGTTGCAAATAGATTGCTTCGTTATGAACAATGAGAAGACCGCGTAGCACTAATTCTAAAATAGTTTAATGAAAACAAGCAACATGAATCTTTCGATTGGCATTTTTAGAGTACATATCATGCATCAGTTAACGTGGCCCACAATGCGACGTCTCGTGTACGCGTTCAGTGATCTGTAAGGGTGATCTGAAATATACAAACGAACTTGGTGTGTATGTACAAAGGACGCCCACAGAATATGTCTTTCAGCAGTGCGAGTGTTACAATGTGTTTGCCTGTACAGTAACTTCGGCGTCGTTGACGGTGTCGTCCACAACACACACATAGACATTCATATATATCGAATGTTTGGACCAGTGAAAGTTGGCGACAACGGCACATGGCCTTCGCAACTCCCCTGAGCGAACGAGGCCAGGATCATGGGTGTCGCAAATCTCGATAGGCTGCGTCGACGTCGGGACAGCTGGCGTAAAGCCAGAGGACGTTTGTTTGAACAGAAAGTAGAAATGCGGGATCTTACAGGGCCAAAAAGGATAAACGGGATTGGACGTGCATCCTACGTTTGCTTGCTGGCGTTGAACTTCACAGATCAGCAGGGAGCCACTGACCAGAGATTTCTTGTGTAAATACACACAATTCACTGCTCAATACAAGAGTAATCTGAAAAACATTCGAAGATATAGAGAACAACTGGTGCAAGCATTCTGTGCATAAGGATTTATTAAGCATCATAATACCCTATGCATCCTTTAAGCTGGAGTCTAAATGGCGAATAGCCTAAACACCAGGTAGGATTAACTAAAGTATGATTGGAGACGATTGCCAGCTAAATACCAATAGAGTTCCAGCTGTGAACCTTCAGTCATCTTTTTTCGACCAAAAAGACAGAGGAAATTGATCTTTATTTTCGGTTTATTAATTACTTAACTTTTCAATTAACAAGTGAATAAAGCATTTTCTGCTGTATCAACAAGTAGCGGTCATATTGTTTACATGTCTTCATTCAATAGAAGAAGCGTACCAAAGGTAGGTAGTTATAAATAACTGTATGTGACGTGAATAGTACCGACTGTTTAACGTTGGTCAAACTCCGCTTGGAAACTTATTTTTGTGATTTCCAAAATCATGAAAAGGCTACTTCGGGGGGCGCAGGTGAAGTAAAAAAAACGAAAAGGAGGCCCGCCAACAGTCTACCGCTTCAAGCACAGATGGAGGTGCGATTGAGAACGGGGAGACTAGTGGACATTGAGAGTCTCCAAAAAAGAAGCCGACCATACAGTACTCGCTGAAGGTACGCTCAAACTAACAATGAAAATTTCATCTCAATTCTTCTTTTTTCAGTTCTTTCCTACTTCTGTTTTTCTGCCACACCAGCGCCTTTGATGACGATGCGACGGCTGGCCTAGGCTGGCCGAGAGCTGAGCCTGCAAAACAGTTTGGTACAGCCGCCTCTGCTAAACAGCAAGCAAGAGAACGAAGAGGTGCGCACCAGTAGGACGCTGGCCTTCTATTGTGAAATAAGATGAGGTCAGCATCTTCGACCTAGAAACGAAACGCTAAACGATTTCACTGTGAGATCGATAGTTTGTTTTAATAATGAAATAAAAAAATGGCTAAGAAAGCAGATAAGGCAAGCGGCAAAGTGAGGATCATTTACATTTAACATTGTTTTCATTATGGGTTCTAGTATAAATAGCTTAGCGAATTTGAATAACGTTGCGTTGCGTTCTATTTTAAAGAACTTCTTTTTTTTATTTTTTAAAAAAATCTCATTGTACCGGGTGCCTGTCAAACTAGTGCAGTCCTACAAGGCTGCGCTCTATGCGTTTGATGATTTGCCGTCAAAAGGAAATCAACGAGAGATGCAGTTGAAAAATAGATTTATTTGCAAAGGACAGGAATTTCTTATTCTTAATATCCCTGATACTAATAAAACGATAACAATATCAAATAATTCGACGTAGTGAGAAAATTAATCCAGTTTATTATACAAGCAGCTTTTCACCTTTCATGTTACCTGACCCAAGTACAGAATGCACGTTTTCTTTTACGCAGCTTTGTAAGTCTTCCGAGTTTAGGTGATTTTTCTGTAATCCACTACAGGTATTCGTTCACGGAGTGCAACCGGTGTTTTCTAGGTGTTGGCTGATGCTCAGCTTCTTAGGGTTTCCCTTCATAACCGGTTCGTTGCACTTTTACCTGTGTCCGCTTATCCGCTAAGGAGTCACGTCTTGCCAAGGGCTCGACTTGGCGATTTCTGATTTACCGCAAAACGGCTTGCTACGCACACTTTCGACAATATATCCACTTACCCTCGATTCCCCCCGTTTCCTTTTCTCTTCTACGCCTTTTGCTCGCCTACCACTGCACCAACCAGCGGATTTCGCCCTTCGATTGCTCTCTACCTTTGCCCCTTTTTTTTGCGCTGGCTGATAGATTACCATTAGCGCCAAACTTACGGCTAGTTTGGGGAATATGAATGACCCACATTATCAGTCGCGCACAAATAGACCTAGACGGTGTGGTCGACACCGGTTTCCACTTGGTCAGGTTTGGAAAATAAGAAACAACTATATGAGTCTAGACAGTTTACGAATATGAAGAAGGTTTAGAATGCTTGAATGCCTAGCCATCATACCGGCAAGGTTCATTGCATGTTGGCCGTACAAAGCAAATAGATCTACATACACATACGGAAAGAGCCCCTGATTGAGACAACTACCTCTTCGACGCGATGCTAGACTTCAGGTGCTTTTTCACCTGTAACAAAAATTGCTTATGGGCCATCAACTAACTGTCGGGCTACGACGTAAATCGATCAATCGAATATACGTACACGTGTGTGAGCGGCTTACTCAGAGCAGTTTTGTACTGTTAATAATCGCTCAGTAGTATCGCTCGCAAAAACATCTGAATGTTATAAAACCAGATTATAATAATTAGGCGATATGTGGAAATGTCTGATGTTTATTTTAAAAAAAAAAACAGCGAAATTTTGTAACAGGAATTAACTTTACGTTAGAGTTCCTGCAACAATACTGCGCGGACCCATTTCGCACTACCCATAGACGCTAAGTAGGCACTTCTGTTTCTTTACCGATCATGAGCACTGCTTATCACCTTGCACTGCCCGTGTTATCTTCTAAGGGAAAAGATAAGTGGTGGCGCAGGTTCGAACCCGGGCGTAAGCACAGCTCGCTTGACGTGATGACGAAGTACCCGATATAAAATGCGAAAAACGTATTTCAGTTTTTTCAAAGTCACGTTTATGAGTAAATACAATTTATCACCTTTAATTCCAATAAAACACTATTTTCAGGGCGGAATTCGCTGAAAACAGTAAGATCATCGTCAAGATTAAGCTATGCTATTTCTATAACCAATATGGTTTAATTAATTTCTAATACGGATAATGTTACGGAATTTAGGCATGTGCCAATGTTAAATTGGATTGCTGTCGAGTATATGTCGAAAGCTTAGACATTTTAGTACAAGGTTTTGTTCATAAGATGTCATTCTTATTTATAGGTGTTGAAGTAAGCTGTGTGATTTTAACGTAATTTATGAAATGCAGAAGTATCGATTGCTGAATTAATTGCTTTCAAATTTCCAAAGGGTCCCCGTGATAACTTAGTGGATAACGTATCTGTGCGGTTCGAATCTAGGCATAGGCACACTTTGTGTCGTTCTCGAAAACTAGATATTTGCGCACCGCGGAGAAACAAAGGCTTAACTTGAAAGCTTTCAGCAACTTGTATATGGGAAAGTGCTGTGTTCGCAAAAAGCGTGCCATATTTGATTGCTTATCCTATTGCAATCGAATGTGGTGCGGTTTTTAAAACATACAAGAAGGTTTGAATTTAATTAATTAAGAAAAAACTTAATTTAAGGTATATATCTATATATTAATTTGTACCTATTGGATTGACAATGAAAAAATTAGGCTAAGATTTTTCCGTGATCAGCGTGCCGTTCCGATCTAAGATTCATAGACACTGTATGATATACTTGTCCCAGACATAGCATCACTTAAAAAACGTATCGTTCGTAATATTTACATAAAGGATGTACCGTTACTTCATCGAAATATTTTATTTAAATTAAAAAAAAAGTGACAAAGAGCGATCGCATTTTAGGCTAACTAGTTTTAGTTGAAAGCCCTTTTATAAAGTTCATGGACAAAACTTGCAAACGACTGGGGCAATTAATGCGACCCTCCATCCGTACTTAGAAAAAACTAAATTTGGTTAAATTATTACTGGGCTATCATAGGTTGTCCTTCGGTAATTCCAAGTAAATGAATTATATGCCGAAAAATGTTAAAGTCAATCTTTCTGTCCACAACTATAAATAAAATAAATGCCAATCCTCTGCCGTATTTTTCTTCATTTTGATCAAGTTCCTATATACAGCGTAAACGGACATATGTAATCAAATAACGAGAGCAAGTAACTTATATGTAATGCGATTTTCTCCTAAAAAAAAAATTATATAAAAACATGAAAAAAATCTTTCACAACCACAATGTGGACGCTAACGTAATTAGACGAGATTGATCACCAAAACTTCTCGAAAATACTTTTTATTTTAGTCTACAGTGTACCCTATTTAATTAATTATTTCGTGTTCGTAACGAGTCCAAACTTTGTGCATCCGGCTGAATAGCAATCAAAGTTGTAACTTTAGTAATGTATCAATGTCTCCCAGTAGAGTGCTTGCCTCAAACCGGCTTTAGATGTAGCCTATCTCAAATTAATGGTTTCTGCTAAACTCGTAGAATGTACGTACGTATCCTAATATTCATGTGATTATTTGAGATGTTTCTATTGGCGATTTGCTTCAAACGAATGTCGGTCAGTCTCTTGAAAAGGTTAAACACTGTGCAAATATAGCACTCATCTAAATAGTCTGATGAACGTGCGAGTAAAAAACTGCTAGAGATCTCAAGGAAAACCAGTAGTAGGAAAAGGTTACCCTTACTAGGAAAAGGTTAGCTAGCAGGTTTAACAATGTAGCGTCGGTTGATCTTTTGGTCCGTTCTTTGACTATAGTAATCAACGTCTATAACGCAGGCTTGATATACATGAGCTAAATAAGGTAATTCAGACACTGCTAACAAGTATAATGCCGTAATAAAGCTTTAAGCTGTACAGGGCATAATGGTATTATTTAGTAAAAATCTACTCGATTTCCCTTAGTTCACGGTATCATTTATCGTCGACATTTAAATCTAAGAGAAGACTTTGTCATGTCTTGGACACTGCGTTGCTTAAGCCGCAGCGCCAATTGTATAGAATATTAGAGTTCCTCTCTGCGTTCGGTTTTTCCCCGAACTTTTTCTCCTTAATGAGCCATAACGAAATAGTAGACGGTAACGGTTCTACGTCTCGAATGGGCTGAAGAGGGATAAAGAAAGCTAGCGGGCCGAGTGGGTCACGACGTTATTTAAGCACATTAGCAGAGGATATCCGGCCGATGCCCGATTAGATGGCTATGTGTCCAGCAGATATCGCCGCCACATAGCATCGTGCCATGTCGCTGTGTAGCGTCTTATACCAGGCTCACGGAAAGAAATAGAGTTTCATCGTGGGACCGCGCAGAAAGCGAAAAAACGATAAGGACATATTTCGATACATAGATACCCTATTATACCGATGTCTGTAGTAGTACCATTGTATAGCATTTCGAGAAGCGCAGGCTGTATGAGAGCAACAATGCACCGCTAAGGATGAAAGAAGAGAAGTGAAGCAAGTAGTCATCTTCCGTTGCCGAGCGTCTGCAGAGGTGATTAAGAAACCGTGGCGGTAACAATGGCTATGGGAGTTGCTACATGGAGGACGCGCGAAGATTGGGAGTTAGAACGCTGTGCAGTAACACGACCGAAAATGGAGCTGGCTGGAGCACATCACCGTTGACGGCTGCAGCCGCGGCCGGTGGCTATGTCACGACTCATGTCAGCGCTTGCGCAACGATGATACCAGCTGGGCACGTTGGAAACTCAAAGGTCGTTCGGATGAATGTCCAGGTACTCTCCCACCAAAAGAGACATCGGCGGTCGCGCTCTCGGTGACCGAAAGGACAACAAAGGCATCGGATAGGACAAGACTAGAAAGTGAGTGACTAAAAGGGATGGTATAAGAAGAAACTAATAGCAAAATTTAAAATAAGAAAGCACCAGGGAATGATTTTGTACTGGAGTACCAAAACTAAAAACGAGGGTGGAAGCACAGAATTAAAGAGGAAGACACGGTCGCCTACGTAAACACTATATAAGATTGTCATGGTTTAGGTTGAAAAAAAGGACGTCACGCCAAGCGCAAACGTGCACAAGGACAACCACTAAAATATTAAGATAAGACATAATATGCAGGCACCGTCAATGGTGTAGGAAAAAAACGGCTAGTTATTGCTGCTTACCCTTATCCAAGCTGTTGTATAAATATATTCTAGCTATTATATTAATTGTATTATTTTTGTATATTATTATGTGTTTGTTTATACATCCGTTTATTTATTTGATCCTCCAAAGTGTAAGGAAATAAGATAAACGCGTCGTCATAATTCTAACGATAATAATAATAACAATTATCATTAGAATTATGATTTTAGCGAACTTTTTTCTGATTTAAGGTTCAATCTTGGTATCACACAGCAATAGCGACTTACACATAAACTATGTTTTCTCTTACACCAATTACTCTATTGGTGGCAATTGGTTTATCCTAGGAAACTTATATGCTTCTCAGTGGATAATTACATACAATAGTAATTTACCAAATTTTTCATGAATCTGGACAGTTTACTATCATATAGTATACAAAGATATGTGGAATTAATATGTCTTGTAGGGGTCGACGGTTATGTCTGTTTTTCTCTATTTTCATTTACCGCTAGATTGGCAGATAGATGACAGTGCTCTCGATCAAAACTGAAGTCGAAAGCGCCACCTACTAGCACGTACCCAGTAAGGATCCTTCTAAAAGCGGTGAGTCACCTCGAATGTGGATTATTTGCATCACTAGCCCCCGAAAACGTGTGAAAGAAAATGGCGTCACAGTCAAAAGCTTTCCCGGAACATTCGAGCTAGAAAACGTTTTTCAATTGCATAACTTAGAAAACCTTGCAATCCATAACTTAGAAAAACGTAGTTCCAACTCTTAGTAAGGGTGGAAATTTATTGCGCGAAAGGATTTGCACTGAACATGAAATGTCGTCCGAAAAATTAACGTCCATCGATTTAGTAGTTAAGCTTATTTATTGGATTGAAACGGCAAATAGAAGTCTGCGGCTGGAGCGCGCTTAATAGGCTGATATGAGCTAAACTCACAGACTCATGTATACGGCACTACGCGTTAACCTTCAGGTGGGATTTAATTGACACTATTTGTCTCACAGTATGGGCCTAATATGGAACCAAATCAAAATTTTCCTAGGCAGGGTCTCTATGACTGTGCACTGCTAAATGCTAGCTATTAAACCTAGGGTCACGTAAAGCAATCTAGGTTAAAAAAATACACTTAATCTCATGTCATAAGCCACCGATTCGAAGCAATGCTATTGGACATGAAACTTTTTTGGTACCATTATAGCGGCCTGGAGTTGTATCATGCCTTGCATCTGAGTCACATCTTCGAATGGACGTTTATATCACCAATGTTTACATAGCTTGAGTGAGTGAGTGAGTATGCATTCAGTACGTAAAAAAAAAAAGAAGACAATGTATGTTCGGTTATGTTTGCAGGTTCAGTGAGCATCGAGCAAGGGGTCCTATTGATGCCAAGTACTATCTGCAAATATATATGACGAGACGAGTTTTGCACGTGGTTATCTTTTGGAGTGTTTATCTTTAAACGACATTTGTGAAAAAATAAAAAAAAAATCGTACAAATGTATGATTGTAGGCTATATAAAATAAAAGATACTGGTTCAATCAGACGATATTAAAAAACGAGCGAAGAGTAACTAAAGTAGATAAATCGTTTATATCTCATATGTTTTTATTCTACCTTATTTGATATTGTAGCTTCAATGTACATAATTATCTCATATGCCGATGGAAATAGCAACAGTAATATAATGACAAAAATGCGAGGCGGTACATAAACGTTTGACATCATGGTTGATTAACAGAAAACAAATGAGTGGCCAACCATACTGGCATTGGACTCACTGTCGAGGTCTAAAAACCACTTCAATTGGAAAAGTCTATGCCTGCGTAGCACCTGCTAGTGTTAAAGGCAACTCTCTATTGTGAATTGTGTAATTCGGGAAATTTCGATATTTCTACTTTAGATTCGAGATCCAATTAGTAGTAGTATGTTGGATCAAAGAAACCCGGGCCACTTTCTTCCAAGAGCTCTTTGCTCCGTCATCGTTTCCAAAAAACTACCATCTAACACAATATTGAAAGCCTCGAAGTTCTGTATGAGTCGCTACAGCGGTACTGCTTCATCATTACACATATTCGCTAATTGTTTGCAAGCAACTATCCGCTACCGGTCTGCAACGAGATATAAGGTAAATCTCGTCAATCCGATCTCTACATAGGTCTAGGTACGGTCCCCTTTCCAGGTTGGTAATTGCATCTATCGACTCTTCTACTCTATCTATCTATCTATCGACTCTTAACCAAAGTGAAAGTTTGTTGATTTCCTCTACAATTTTCGTCGATTTCTCCGTCTAGTTACATACCGCAGACTACTCTGCTTTCTCGGCCCCATCTTATGCCATATCATCAAAAGGGGCCATCTAGATGTATGGCCCCGCCGCCTACCTTTTTGACGGCAGCATAGACGCCCCGACAGCAACTACTGCCTAACAGCGGCGGGCAACTTCTTCAACCTTCAGCAAGAATATAATGTTCTTGTTCACAGGGTATTGGCAGCAAGCTTTGACTTGCTGGTCCTTGCTTTCCCAACATGACCAACTAAACGAGGTGTGCAAGCCTTTCGATCCGCTCTAGCATTTCGTACGTGCAAATACATTACACCGGTGGATGTTGTATGAACCAGTAGGCAGTAATAACTAGGCGACGGCAAGAATTGACAAGGAAGGAAGATCTTGTAGGGGGTGGTACCCCTTTGGAAGGTGGGTCTCCTCCTTCCGCTCTCGCAAGCTCACTCGTTATCGCATGTATACGTAGCTCGTATCAAAGCGAACTCCTTAGACTACTGCAATGCTGCTAGGACTGCTCCCTTTCTGGTAGGTCTAGCTTGTGGGGTGTCAGATGGTACAGTAGTAGGGCTTACAGCGGCCGTGCATACAGTTCTGGCTTCGAGCCTGCAAGATCCGCAATATAGGTCGACTAGTGTGGCTTTTCGCGCCGACTTAATGCCGTCCTCGCATGCTTATCCGTCAAGTCGCTTCTTTCCTAGGACCAAAGAGGTGGTTGCCAGGCTGCTGCTGGTAGCCCGCTGCTTGACCCCTAATTATGGAACGGGAACACTCTCCAGCCGTGTCCCAAGTAATTGGCAATGTTTCGAGCAATGCAACTAATACAAATAAGTTAAGCCTTGTGATCAAAGTCCAGAGTTGTCTTCTCTTTAACTCTGGGCACATGTTGGCAGGCGCACAATAAACACAGTAAGGCAAAGGGGTATTCTGAGGTTGACTATAGGGGTAAGTCGGCCGCATAAGTAAACGATTACGAGCTGACTACCTTACTACAAAGATGCCGACATCCTACGTTTGATACGGGTGCCTCCAAGCTGCGCTCAAAGATAACATGACAACTCGAATCAAACGGCAGAAAGGCCAGAGAACCGCAGTTTGTTTTGCCACCTCTTGCAGCCATTCATGATTAGAAATATGGCAGACAAGAGGTCACATAGAATTTATGTTAGAGTTTATTTCCTACAGTGTATACGAAGCATCGACAATATCTGCTTTTTGCTGAGAAAGCTGATAGAGCGGACAATTATCAGGATCATTTGTGAAGTGTAACAATGGAAGTAAGTAGGTGTGCAAAATGCGGAAGTTTATAGACCGGGGAAAATTCAGAATATAGACATTCTTTCTTTCTATCGTTATCCTTTCTAAGCTGTAGCGCGGTATGTATCACACGTTGAAGAGATGCCTTTGACTTCTCCTATTAATCTCAGGAGATTTATTTTTTTTTATATTTAGAAATACGAAGCTTAGCTGGAAATTCGTTTTGAAATTACATTGCTGTGCGATGGCGGACTTCTGTTGCGGATATGGGCGTGATGTAGAAAATTAAAGGATTCAAACTTATCTTAATTGAAAACAATTTTTCCCCTAGACAAATATATATAAATGTATATGCAAACATAGATAAATGTCATTCCCCTTCTTCGTTTACTTCAGGCCATATAGAAATGTGTAGTCTAATTAGAATGCACATAAATACGGGTCGCAATCTGTAAAATACTGTGACAACGTGACTGAAACCGTGTTACGGCTTACCGCTTAAGAAATAGATGGAGAACTTTCAGATGGATCTAACCCTATCAAACCATGTTAATTCTGCATTATTAGAAAATACATGACTCAGTAAAATGTACGATCTGGCAGAGCAACCAATTTAATTGTCCAGCAGTCATTGCCTGAGGCATTTATTCCGTTACCATCTCATTCAGAGCAAAGCGATTTTGTTTCGATGCAAATGCTTCCTCTTCACTGTACCAATCACTTCCGTTTTTTTCGTCCCTTGGAACGCTGGTTTAACCAGACTCTCACGTTGTAGCGGTGAAACAAACACGTCCTCATGGGAACAATAAGCAATACTAAACCATGTAACTCCGTTCCTCTAGTCAACACACCTTTACATTTGGAGGTTCCAAATCCCTGCCTGAGCCCTTCCCTTTTTCTCATCTCGATTTTCGTCGACCGACCGCTGCTTACAAGCGAATCGTGTTCCTGTCTGATTCGGGAGTGCGGTCTATTGTCAGAACGCGCAAATATCGCCCCTTCTATTCGCTTGATTCTCGTCGCTGTACGTAGCGGCCACTGGCCATTCAATGCATCGTAGCAGCACACGATCTTCATAGTCAGTCCAAACAATACTTCTTCTGTACAAGCAATGCAATCTGTTCTTTTCCATACCCTCTTCTATCGAAGCGGTCTCGGGATCTGCTTAATCAGCGCAGGAAGCAAAATGCGCCTGCCTTAACTCCTTTACGCTAGTCTCGATTTTCTCATCTCACAACCGATACTATTCACCCAGTCCCTTTTACTTTTCTCGCAGAAAGCGTCTTCCCTTTTCGCTCTTTGTAGTGCCAGCATTCCGGGCATTAGTGCTGCTGGCCGTTTGACGACTGTCAGCTGTTCAGTTTGGTGAAGGTGCAGGCCGAGTGCCGGCTCAAACCGGTCTCACGGATGTTCGCCATAATCATTCTCGAAGCGCGCTTTGGGACAGTCCTGGTCGGATACGGGGCTTACAACAGGCAGCAAGAGAAGAATTTCCGCGAGAGCGCTTAGTTCGACGTTTGCGCACCGCTAAAACAAATGATGACTCTGATGGCCCTCGCATGCGCCTTAGCAGTCTAGCAATTGAAAGAAGCCGAGAAAAAGAGTGCTCCCACCTTTTTTCTTCTATTCCCCATCTTCTGGTCGGTAGGGCCTCCCTGTCTTCTCAGCTAGGCCAAGGCAAGTTGCCTTGGCTTGTTTTATTTTCGGTGCGGTGGCAGTCACCACTCAACTGTCGGCAGCAGTGATAGCTATAAACCCAAAGGCCGACCGGAAGCAAGTGCTGGGCACTCATATGGCGAGGCGCGTGCAAACAGGAATAGCTAGAAAAGAATCCCGCTCTGCCCCTGGCTTTTTTTCGCATTCGAAAACGGCTGTCGACTCAACTGCGTGCGGGTTTATTCTAAGCTTGCTCGTAGCAGGCAGCATACAAGACGGTGTCTCGCTAGACGAAAGAGATTATGGGGACCCAGGGGCATGACCAGACGGTAGCAAAGCAGCACAACGGAATGGCTATAGGGTGTTCTTGTCCCGCTCGATCGTGAAGTAACACAATCATAAGGTTACGTATTGGACTGACAGAAAGAAGTACGGAGACTGAATGGGTATTACAAGATACTGCCGACCTCGTCAGTGTCGACTCCGAAGGCAGAAAAGGACAAGAACAAGGCTGCGGTCGCAGCCACAGCTACTACCGCTGCTTCTACGGAACGAGTTATTCAACGCATCCATCTCAGCTACTGTGGGTAGAAGTAACAGAAACAGTAATAGCACGAGGCGAAACACAATGGACGAGAGCGCGTTTGCCTGGCAACACAAGTGCAGCCGGTCAACAGAGTTGGCGACTGCCGCTGTCGCCGATCAAAGAACAGCGTTACAACTTGAACGAAGACCATTACCTGCATTGGCGTCCTCTTTTCCGAAGGAAAAACCCTGCCGCCTACAAAACGACGACAGAAGTACCGAAAGGACAAACAGGAGATTTTGGGGTAAAGCAGAAGACTAGAGCGATTCCAGAGCAGAAACCACTGAAACGTCCACATTGTACGACAGACTTACGAACAATAGCTTGGTGACAATTTAATCGCGCAAACGGTGTAGACGTTTGGAACTTGAGGAAAATAGTGTACTGTTATTTGTGATGTAAATTGGAGGCGGGTGTTATTCAAATGAGCACTTCATGGATTTCACCTCAGAAAAATAGATTTCAATTATCGAGCCAATGAGAATGTAAAATTCTTATTTTGGCCCACTAGGAAGAGTTAAGGTATCATACATTGTACGTACGCTGTTGGCTGGTGAGACAATTTCCTGGACGATTAAGCGGGTCATAGTAACGGATTGTAAAAAAAAAGCTGCAGAAACACAGTTTAATATTTTAGTTAGAGGATTGCCGAAACCACTGAAAATGATATTCTATATTTCGTTTTGGGAGGCATGAGGACGTTGAGGTATAGTCTATTTACAACGCGTAACGCATGTTCACATCGTGTACCGCATTAGCGTTTACTCGTCACGCGTTCAGCTTCTAATAGCTTGGGACCGACAAGGCGTAGCTGATGATTGGGACTAAGTGGCAGATGATAAGCCTTTAGCGAGAAGGCACTTATTAGAGCTGTTTTACCCTAATGAAAAAGGGACCCTTTTTCAACTGTTTACTATAAATAGCTTTACTTCTATCCCAGCTGTACCTATCCATATAAGTACACAAAGATTTATATGCATAGGAATAAACGTATAGTTCACCGTGGGTCGACAGTATGTACACGTTCTGCGATGGCAACTTAAGGCTGTACTGGAAACTGTTGTCCCGTTCCTTTTTTCTCTTTCTCTAACTCTCTTCGAATATGCTCAAAAACTAATAACAGTTTATAAACGATACTTTCACGAGTCAGATGAACGAATCAAATGAGTGAGAAGAGTCGTTAACTTTAAAACTATTTAGAACATGTTCTGTTGCTCCAAGTTACTGTTGCCGGCTATTCCATCTCCTATATATACTCCTAAATATAAGTGTGTGAGCATGAGTGCACGACGCTATCATTGCCCGAACCTAAATATACTAGATTTTAAATTAAGTAAAATCATTGTTACCATTAAGCACGCTTATCAGTATTTCTGCCGTTACTTATGATTAAATTGTAACGAATGTGAGAAACTTGCATTTATATGTGTGCAGCTTCTGTTATATATATACGTATATATATATATATATATATATATATATAGCGGCCTGCAGCCATTTGAAATCGCACCGATGCAATTCATTAGACACTGCAGTCGGGCACAAGCCTCATGTTTTACTTTCTCATGGGAAAAGTTCGCCTACATCTACAGTTATTTCGAATTAGGGCAGTAGAAGTAAATAATACACGACACAGTTCGCACGTAATATTATTGCCCACAACCATAAAACGCCTAGGATATGTGTGTTAAACTTATTTCGCATTCGACCTTTGATTCAGTAACACAAAACAAACCATATATGTATATGAAAACACCTCAGACATTTATATTTTCTGCTCTGTATTACTATATGTACGTACAACAACTTCTGTATCAATGATCCGAGGGTGCGAATAAACTACGTTTCAGCATGGAATTATTTGAAAAAATAGCTTTAATCAAAAATCTCAATCTGGGTCTCATCCGCTGTTTTCATCGTATGGTTCTGCCGTTAGGCTTTTCGCCTTCCAAGACACCAAAAATATCTGAAAAAATGATTGGAGCTATAAGGGTAGGCGCAAACGTAGAATTTCCCTCAGCAGAAAGCTCTTCGGTAGGAAAGATGCTTATATGGCCTGTTGAGACATGTTTACGTTACAAAATAACTGGTTCGGGCCTTCAGCGTGTATTCCTGTTAACCCAGTGACTGCTCCCGGGCTTATTAGTACGGGTACGATTTTTGACGCTATCCGTCGCTCGTGCCGATCTAAAAGTGGTATTCTCTCCGATTTGCTCTACGACGAGACCGGTCACGTTTACTATTGGTCTCGTCACTGCTTTCGTATTCGTCAGGTAATTCTGCCAATAAATTTAAACAAAGGTATTTTTAGCCACATGAGCAGAATTTGTTATGGTGGGGGTGTATTTGCAGTGGCGATTGTTGCGTCCCTACTGGCCACCTGGCTTGAAACTATAAGCCCACTGTTATTTAACCAGTCCGTAGTTGGCACTCTGCTTAGATATGCGGTTTCTAATTAGTAGTCTGTATGTCTATTGATGAGGCAGTGCTCGTCTACTTATGGTATAACATTTCTTTATTTTACACCACGATATATGATATGCCGTGAGCAGAGAACGCGGACCTTTTGTGACGGGATTCCACCTCAACGTCCGATTGTGTGGGTTCATCACAAAAAATGGGTGTGTTTATTTGTCTATTTTGTTGGACGATGCATTTTAAAAGCTGATGCAATTTAATCATGAACTATACTAATAAAAAAACAGCGTTTTACTAATTCATGTTACATATAGGAATTCGCAACAAAATCCAAGTAGACACCAAATGAAGTCTTATGTAGGAGCCGTGACCTCCATAATTTGTGTTCTTTCTCGTTATTTGCTTGTAACGATGTACCCCAGACATACTGTATGTAGAGATCCGATGTATAAATGATTTCCCGGGCTTTTCACCCTGTGGCGTGTGCGGGTATAAAGCAGATGAGGGCCTTTCCACATAAATATAGGTATATCTGAAAGATGCACTTCGTACACGAAATCAGTTTCATCTTTTTCTTTGTTATAAGAATCCAACCCAATATTTCCTAATATAAAATTAAGAAATTTTTCATTTTGTTTCATCTGTTGGGAAGTTCTCGTCGTTCGGTTTCGAGGGCAGTGATGATATAATTTCAAAATATTTTTATATATTGGTATTCGACGTCTGCTATTACCTTACGTCAGCGCTGCCATTTGCGTGACTATGTTTCAATAGCTAATACTTAGTTTTGCGCAAGATACTACGGCGCAAATAACAATCATGCAAATGTACGTCATTGAATAGACTAAATTTACGTTAAGAAATCGTCGTATATACGGCTAGCCAACACAATGAGCTAGCCATTGTACGTCCATAGCCCAAGTCCCTAAGTTCAAGGACTTCGGCCTGTTATCTCGAGATCATACGCGTCAGTTCCTGTTGCTCCGACGGGCGCTGTCTTAGACCCGTGATTTCGTCAAATTTGATCAAATATCCACTGGTCAAATTAAGCTGTCTTCGAAACAGAAAGCTGTCTTCGAAATTTGGTAAAAATATAACGAGCCAGAATAACGCATGAGAAATAGGTATTAGTGTATTTGAAGCTGAACTCGTTACATCATTCGCGAATGTATGTACGTTTGCCCCTATTGTCTGCTGCTTTTCGGACAAATTTTGCTCTAAGATCTATCTATTTTTTTAGAAGAATAGATCCACATAAGATCATGGTGAAAAAATGACGAAAACTAATTATTGAGACGTTGAATTTTTCGATGGTACCAACAGCTGAAAGTAAATCGATCTGGAATACTTCTGAATCGATTGAATATGACAGCCTGACTGAAGATCAACGAACGAAGCAACAGACGGACGATATTAAAGTTTGACGAGCTTAACACGATGTATATGATGATGACATTACCCATAACTTGTTATTGCTCGCTATCCATTCCCCCTGTTACTACTGTTAGCTTGAATTTATCGTAGAGTTTTAGACCAGAACTCAACCAGGGTTCTGCAACGTTCAAGAGTCATTGGCAAAGCTATCTGTAGAATTTATGCTACGTCAAGCTTCTATGCAAAGCAGGGTGATGGGGCCAGCAGGAAGGCTTGCGCCTCACCGCACTTGCGGGACAAGTAAGCTAACAAACTAAGCTGTTTGCACATGACAGACACGAAGAGATTTCCATATGTCCACATTACATAGCGGGAACACTGGGTTGAAGTTCGTTTTTAATTATAAATAGGATAGTGTTACGCAAGTGTAAGCAGAAATAATATCAGTCATAGCAAATATCAAGAATTTGAAAAGTATTCTGCACAAAAGGAAAACGCCAGCCTTAGGTCGGCTTGAAGCAGATGTTTTTGAACGTTTATTTTATTCGTGCGTCCCAAATGTCTGTGATACAACTAAGTGGTTCATACTTAACTTTCAGTAACACCGGATCCTATATAATGCAAAGTACTGAGAAAAAGCCAGACCATTGGTGCAACGCATCACTTAGGATCCTATTATCCCTAGGCTTCGAGTTGCTGGGCCTTATCTTTCATAATTTTCTAAGATTCCAGGATTAAACACCTAAGCCATTCATGCGTATCGCACAACAACGACACGGCGTAACCTGAAATCGGTAGCGGTAACGTTAAATTAAATGGATGGCATAAAACAGGTGTGGGTACAGTGTGGTTATGTCTAGAACAGGTTTACACGTTCGTCAGTCCAGCCGGATAGAATTCAGAAGTTGTATAGTAAAGAAAAAGTGATTAAACAATATAACTGCAATATCGAGACCTGCTCACTCTGAGGTACGTCCAAAATATGTTTATCTAGAAAACCAAAAACCTGTTTTGAGAAAAAAAACGCTAGGTTAGAAGATGACTTGTTGTAGGCGCATTTGAACAGTGTGTGATATTATTATATGCGTCAAATGATAAAAGCTCCTTGTTATATAAAGTACTTTTTTTTTCATTTGTCGCAAAAGCCCAGTGATTTAAGCTGCATACGTGAGTGTCGGCGGCGCTAAGACGAGCTTTTATTCAAGCGTCTAACATAGAATCGAAGTAAAACACAACTAAGAACAGGAGACACTTTGTTGTGAAATCGATGATCAGCAACATCCAAAATGATACAATGAAAGCGATTGCACATTTAGCCAGATTTCCTAAACACTCACGTCCAACAGTGAGCTTGTAAGATCGATCGAGAGACCATTAAGTAACATTCTTTTAGTTTATGTAAAGTACATGGTCAATCACCGTAAAACATTTAAATACGAAGTTGAGCCAGCCTGTAAGTTTTATGACCGGTAATTACACAGCCTGCGATCGTTTTTTACACCGATAAAGTGCAACTCATTTTGATTATCTTTATGGATTGATAAAGCTAGTAAAACGGAGTAAGTCTCATGTATTTGAAGCATAGTACAAGGTTCGATATGGCTCGACTATGGGTGATGAAAGGAAACTTGATGACGGTGCTAAGGGGATAGATGACATCATACTCGACTTCTAGCAGTTCGAGAATTTAGATCGATACGGCCCAGCGTCGGCCAGTCGAGAAACTATGGCGGAAAGACGAAACCGTTTCGGAAGGCCGCCTCTGTGTGGTACGATCTCAAGGGGATAACAGAAATTAACACGTGGATGTAATAAAAGGACAAGCTTGCGGGCCGTATTCGAGCAGAGAAGCTCAGGCCGCCTGAACAGCTCTTGTAGGCCAAACGAGTGAGGCTCACCCTTTGAAGTCACCTCATGGCCTTTCAAACTGTTTACCAATTGGGTTTTATGATGAGTAGAATTTGGCATCAAACCTGAACTGCCTGGACAAATCGCTTCCGGAATCAGACAATAATGCAGTACGACAGCCGTGCAAGACGTGTGAAGAGGGCAGCCATCAAGTAAGGGCATTCCGTCTAGGTAGCGTTCGCCGAGCGAATAAATGATATTGGGTATTAACGGCGCGTACCAGGCTTAACAGAGCTTATGCGGTCGACCCACCACAAAGGTGTTGCGCAACTTGGTTAAAAGTAATAAAGCTCACTTTTTGGCCTAGGGTGCTTCGCAAATTAAGTCATTTTGGAGGTTACTACCTGCGTACCAATATTACGGCACGTCTATTTGGCAACAGACACAAAAACACGCCTCCTCAATGAGCAGGCTACTCTTGAGACCGATGACTGTAGCGACAATCAACTTGAAATCCTAAATACTTACTTAAAAATCGTACTTTCGCCTTCTAAGACGGTTTTACAAGTTGGTACGAACGAAGTCCTACGCAGGCGACTATAGCTTTGATTCAATAAAATAAATATTGACCTTTTTTTTTTCCAGCTATTTGTGTGTCGTCCACATTTGTTCTCCCAGCTTTTTGTGAGATATTAACCCTAAATCATATGCTGTAATACTTACGTATAGCGCACGCAAAATTACATGCTCCTTTTACTCAAAGATCTCTTTTTGAACCTAGTGATCGATGCTACTAACGTAATTTGTCTGATTGTGATGAGTGATGCTTAATATCAGTCAAGATGTATACACTACCTCCGTTACTGATCCTACAGCTCGCAACCATAGGTAGGTTAATTCGTTATCCAATGATCTATTTGGCCCGTATCATATTATAGAGCTCAAAGAGATCAAACTGAGACTAGACGTCCTGCTGGGATGCCCCACTTATTTCCCACCCAAATTCGTCCGTACCATACGTATCAACGGATAGAGCAATTAGCACGTAATCTAACGGTCACCAAATATCCAACAGTAAATTTCAACATAAACGGAAATCCACATGATGATGACCTCGTTTGACGAGATAGAAGCGGCCTGCACAACAAACCTTCCATGTCTTCGCCTTAGAGGCCACTGTCTACACAGTTATCAACACCCATTGTATGGAATTGGCACCATGTTTCATTGTGACATCTGACTAATGTCCACCGTTTTGATAGGATCACGTCTCAATTGGGCTATGCGATGATGTTTCTTTTTCTCTAGAACTCGTAGGTTAAATGGCGTTTCTTAATATGAGTCTTCGAAGTTCATGCGAAACCCTAAAATCAAGAACAATCAGAACGGAACGCGCATGTGCGAAATCTGTCCCTGCGATCCTTGTGTCCTAAACTGACGATGGCTACTAGGAAACGACACAATGGCCGAATAGAAAATGAACGTAAAGCAATTTAGATAGGTAAGTGGTCGTTGCAGTAGTACGATGATCACACTAACTCCACCAAAGGTCAAACCAGTAACTTATCGGCTTTGTAAATCTAAGCTTAACTTTGTCGATCGATTCACGGCGCGTTTTGTCGATTCACGCATTAAACATGGCCACGAGCTACTGTTCGTAAGTATACCGTTTGAATCGCTGTTGGCCTACGTCCATGAATTACTGTCAGAACTAATAACGAAACGGATACCGGTCGTTTGATCTACTATAATACTGATCAGCGTGAATCACACGCACACAAGACATGAAAACGGATGCGACAAAAGGAAAACGTGCAAATAAAGGGTCCGTCGAACAACAACTATCGGATCAGAAGCGGCCACTGAAGAGAGCGCTTTGAGTCTAATATATGCGCTTTAAACTAAGGTGCCAATCTAGCTATAGCTAATAGCACGTACAAGTTGTATATTTTCATTGGTTTTTTTGCATATTAATTACGTAGCATGCCATCTGCCGGACGGCTTCTGTGCACTAGCATAGTACCGAGTAGAAACACATTTGTTTCAATGAAGTGTGTTGATGGCTCGATAGAAAAAATGTCTATCGGTCGTTAATAAGTTACATAACTGTAATCAAAAACCGTATTTGAAAATCAAGCTCTTCGCACAGCAAATGGCTATGCGGATAACATTAGCTTATTGGAAGCTAAACGACTGCAGGCTGCAGTTAATAGGCAACTTCCAAGAAACGTTCGCAAAGGGAAATGCACTTGTTGCTATACGACTGTTTCAAACTACTATGAGTGTATTAAAAAAAAATCGCCCCTGCTTCTATTTTTTCATGTTTTTATAGTACGGTTTTTTTTCAACTACGTTGTTATATGAACAATTTAACGATCTGTTGGTTCATATGTAAAAACAACAACCTTAATGTATACAAACACATTAGTTGTTCTAATAGAGTTAGTTCCGCATAGGTGATGAGAGAGATAGTGTTTCTTATTTTTTTTATGGCTAGTTTCCATTTGCTGGAGAAAAGGTTTCCGCGTAATTTCTTGAGCTACTTGCAAGCTATGTTGAGGCGAGACAACTGTCAAATGCTCGTGCTTAGGTGCAGTCTAATTCGAAGAGAAAAAGAGTTGACTCACTGATGGCAGGTGAACTTCGAGAAGACAGCATATATCCAAGCAGTTTAGCCCTTGATTTGATGACATTACATTGAAAAGTTAAGAGGGTAGCTTATATGACATACAATAAAGGTGACAGCAATAAGCTCCGTTGGCCTACCAACAGACTCAAACATCATCACTAGGAATGAAACATAACTGTTAAGACAAAGCAACTAACGTGGCTAGAAGCAGTTTCTATTGTTTTTTTTTTTAATTATTACAAAAAAGGTAGAATCCTGGAGTTCTAGTTTGGGGTCAGCGAAACTTGCCCAGCTGCATAAAACTTCAATGGTGCTGACGTTTCCGTACAGACTGAATATAAATACTTCCCCGGCCCACGTAAACGTCATTTAATAGACTGTCATTATCTATAGTAATGAATATTATTTCTGTGATATCGTACAGGAACCTGTTTTACTACATAGTAAACGTACGGTCAACTGGATAAATGATGAGGTTTGCTGGCAATTTTTGGATCTAGTGAAATTAAAAATTCTTAGGTCCCTAATACCTTACTAAGACGCTTAAGTGCTAGTGCCGCTTTTCCTTCTATTCAGTCTTCGTAAGGCCACAAATCCAAATAAAGCGCTCAGTTTGGTCGAGCGTAATCTTGCGGGGTGTATCGCACAACTAATCTGGCCGTCGACAAATCGCCCGGCTTAGACTTATTTATAATGAGGACAGTTTCGTAACGAAATAACTAATTTTTAAGCATAATTCTGTTGTCAAAATCGTAGATATCGTTTGCAGCTCAAGCGTTATCAGCAGCTTCTATGCCGAAACGACAACGTTTCCTTATTGCGTATGGTACTCTGAATCTGTAATATTTGAGCCTGCTCAGCTTCGTAAACACTACTCAAAAGCTGATCCGTTCGTGTTATCAGTTTCTAATATCAGTTAATCTTTTAATTCCTTTGTGAGTCCTGTTCCTACTACGAACGTATAACGGGATAACAGACTAAGAATTACAGTGTTTAGCAGCCTGATAGATTTAATAATTTTACAAACACAAACTCTGTGTTTCGTAACAGCGTCGTTTATGTATATTTTGAATCCACAATCTGCGTGAATGAAAAAAGTAATGGATATCATAAGACACATTGTACTACGTATCGTAAAGGTAAAAAAAAAAATAGGGACGAAATCAAATTAGTACACAGAGGTCTGAACTATTGATTTGTAATAGGTTAATTAAAAAGGACCTTTGCTTTGAACTAGCGAATTAGTAATATATTATTGTGTATTTTCTTCGAACTGCAAGACCTGCCAGTAATTGAGCAATAATACCTGCTTAGTAACTTTAAAGTTCCCACTGAAATTGGTGAAGCTAGCTCGACAAGTGCTGCCGAAATTTTCTGAATTTATCTAGTTTAGCAAAAAGCTCGCATTTTCTAGACTCAATAAAATGATAACAACACAGACAATGTCTTTGTTGCCTTTGGTAATTCGGGGAAGCACGCCCAACGTGGTTTTATGGTACAGTTTAACTGAAAGCAATGAGCGCCAAATAATCAATGTATATTGGCATCAGGCATGACAGGATCAGCACTGTTACTAACGAAGTATATTTATTGTTTTGTATATAAAACTAGATGTTAGATACTGTAAAATATTTTATGTATAATTATTATTGGATGTGATGGTACTAGGCGAATGATTTCTTTCCATGATGAATGCAAGCCTTTTACTGGCACAAATCTACTTCAGTTAAATAAACAATTAATTTAAATATTTTACGCTAGTTTTTTTTGAGATAATTTCATTGTTGCTCGCTTTACTGCTCAGGATGCAACAACGTATCTATTTAATTTGAAGCTTTTCTAAGCTGCATGTTCTATCCAATAGTGGGCTCTCATATACACGATATTGCCATCGGCCCACCATTAAACGTTTACTCCGTAAACAGCGCGCGAGTTTAAATCGATCAATTGTAAGTGTCCTGGCGTTCTCGTTCGTTGATGTTGTAGGCCAGCTATACCCGTAACTTGGCTTGGTCAACTTTCGGCCGATTCTTTTGTTGAGCTTTATCCTACTAGATGTCGAGTAAATGCTAAATTTGTTGATTTTTTAATTTCACGGGGCCTCTCCGCAGTATAGCGCAGTTTAAGGACCTCTCAAATTGCCGTGTACGTAACACTTCGTGTCAACTCGATGAGTTTTAGGATCCATGAATCCGTACTTATTGACGAATTCTGTATTCATGTTAGCTCACGAATTTTTTCTTGCTTTTTGGCACCTGTGCAGTTAGCATATTCAACAGTGTTTTACGTCTCCGAAAAGAAACTCGAAAACTGTTTACGTTATATTAAGTTACCTATTCGTGTACGGCTCAGAGACAATTGTATTAATCCTCTGCCGGTCGAAGTTAGTTACCTTAGTTACAGTTGTTCCTTTTGCCAGTTTGCCCTTGCAGAATAAGTATAGCGAATGTGGCAAATTAAGTGTAGAAGGGAATCGAATACTGGCCAAGCGAAGCACCAGATAGCTCAAGACAAACACAATTCTACTTGTTAGGGTTTATTATACGATCGAAAAACAACGGTCTACTACCACTAACTTGTTTAGGTTAGGTTTAGCTTCCGCAAAACTTACATATGATATATCAACGTATATGTTACATAAATAGATCGCTCTTAAGAGACGGTAGTATAACGTATAAATCTATCAGAATCATGAGTAATGTGTTTCAAATAGTATAGAAAAAATGAAATAAGCTACTTTAACCTTTGTGATTGGCTCAGCGTAATTCATACGTAGAATAAAACAATTTTTAGCACTAACTGGTCCATATTTTTTCATGGTAATTTCAATAAGAAATTGTTAAATCTAAAGCAAGTTATCATAATAATAATAATACAATGCAACCAATCATGATTTCCTCATTTTAAGCACTTTGTTATCTACCACTGTACAAAGCTGTTTAGTTCGTCTATCTCGAAACAGGAAACTAACCATTATAAAGTTAACTAGAAAGTTTAGATTTCGAATGTTGACTTTATTTAAATTCGAACGAAGTTTCATAAGAGAAAGTATCGTATAAGCGCAGATAAGAAAAACACAGTGTGAGAATGCCATAAATTCTCAAGTGTCCATAGGTTTTCTATCGAGACCCGTGTTCAATAAAATGGGAGTGGAATGATCTTCAAATGATGTTGATAGGACGACGACTAGAAGTACATAAAGTATTCAATTAAAGTGAATTATTACAAATTGGTGTGTAAGTAATCACTTCCTCTAAGGAGCGTCGTATTTACTTCAAAAGTCAATAAACTACATTAACGTAAGGTGCTTGCTAAAAAAAATTAAAAAAGCTAAGGCTCATACTGACAGAGACTTAGTAAAATTTTTACGATTAAATAAGACCCCTGTATCATTAGAAAAGAATAACTTAAATTTCAAAGTCGTCGGTGCTCCATCATAGAAAGTTTGATGATCTCTCTTCCTACTCTCCAAAGGGTCATGGCTAACGATCAACTACCGTCTTGATACCAAACATTTTGCGGGAAGGAGTTACGGTTTCCGCAGTCGACTTAGGCTTTTATGGTACCTGTCTCTATAGCAATTGGTATTAGTTGATATACCTCCGATACAAGAAGCTAATTTATTCTCGGAAAAACGGTACTGTCAACCATAGATTCATCATACTTACTGTAACCGACACTGGCATACTCACTGGCAGGCAGTATCACCCTAGCAGGCCAAAGATGCCTATGTCCTACATAGACATTGCACGCTCTTACGTAAGCTATTTCCCGCAGCTCAATATGCGAGCGATTGCTCTAGATTTCATTGCGCAGGCGCCGGTTAGCCAATAATGAACTTTTACTGCTCGAATTTCGACTTCTGTTTATAATGTGATTTCGACAGTTTGTCAGACATGACCACGGTAAGTAACACGGCGACCTACATGAATATTTCAAAGTATCCCTTACGTGAAATTCTCACTCCACGAACAGAGGAGATAGCAAGTTCATGTACTCGTATAAATTTCCATTTCTTCGGTCCCTTTACATCCTAGTTGGCAATGAAGGGAGTTATGTATATACTCCGCATCGCAGTATGCTCAAAAGTGTTTTTTCCAGGCTTTACTTTTTTTCAATCACTCAAAGCTGGAATTTAGAATTGATCTACGTAAGCCTAACCTAAGAGACGCACTGTAAATCTGCTGTGACCCCCCCCCCCCCCCGAGGTTAAAAGCTAGAGCGAATCGAAAGGTAAGAGACACTGAAGTTGAATTTAACTCCGAATGCAGAGCACCTCAAACACAAAAAGCTCGAGCATCCGATCGCGGGCTCGTTACGAATTACCATGCCCATATTGTGTTAAATAAAATACCCATAACTTTATAACCTATGTATCATTTAAAAAAGGCCTTGCAGGCAAACGAACAAATAATGTGTACAACTATTTTTGGTGTGTACCCAATCATTTAACGGAGTTTCTATAATATTTGTGGCTAATGAGTTCTTAATAACGAAGGATATTGAGAAATCGCTCTGTGCAGATCATTTTGTTTAATAAGACTTCATATGTGAGATGATAACCAATGATTCTGCAGAGAATTCGAGCTGGTATCTAATCCGTTATCCGTCTAATCCGTTAGACAAGCATTTAATGGATTCAATACCTATCTGTACGCAAAGATGCTCGTCAATGAAAAACAAAAAAAAAAAAACAATTAGGAATGAATAAGTTTGACATGAAGTAGAATGTATCACATGGTCTAATTGACTCCACACAGGCAGGCATATGAATTCCACATAAAGCTAATATAGATTTGTCTATGCATTTGCACAGGCAAAAACCATAATAGAGCTTTTCCAGTGACAGGGCTTCCATTGGTTTCCAAAATTCCGATCCCAAATCGGACCGTAAGCAATTTTTGATTTTTAATTAATTATTAATGAAATATATTAATATAATTAAAAAAATAACATTGCGTGTACATCATGTGAAGGCCGTGAAGAATTAAGAACTTGTTTAAGTGCACGTACATCCTCCAAGTTTATGCTAGAGATGCGAATTTGATAGACGTATCGCGAATATCTTTGCATGCCCGACAGTATTAGCCAACACGATATTGTATTTGTCTGTCGCGCGGTTGAATGTATGCCTCTGAGGGCACTTGGCTCTTCGCTAAGAATAATTAACACATCCCTAAAAAGCACTTCCGACTTTATCTAATTACCTTCAGTCTGCTCCGACCTAGTTACTCGAGGACAGCGGAGGTCTGGATCATGAACGATGACTAATGTGGCTGCTGTTTAATTTCATGCATGTATGTAGCATTTGCTACAGCCGCCCCTATAAACACCTAGTTTTACGGGCGGGGTCCTCTTCCGCCTTTATACGCACCCGAGTTTCACATTTTTTCTGGGACTATTATCGAATAGAATCATTCAGAGGAACATAAATGATGTTCACGGTGTACGGCCTCTTGCTGAATAGCTCTGTTTATTGCTTTCTTGTCAACAACAACAACTTTTGGATCATTACCTCTATCTCCGACTCTGTTGCCGTTAGCGCGCCTGCTCACGATAATAGCATGGGAGAACATGGCAATATATATACAAGATAAATAACTCACCATTTGGATTATGCAATGGGTTGTGTTTCATCCACTGTTTACTTGATTGTCTATAAAAAAATCAGCAATATATGTGTGTTGCCCTCCCGCCAGTGTTGGAGAGGGCAAACGAGTGATATTCAAAGCGCATTAGTAATAATAAGTTGGACCAGTATTTCCGAGTTCTTTTTAATTTGTTGCGGTATCGTATTCAAAAACCAGAGATACGGAACACTTGTTTCAGCTGAACGAAGATCAATTAAACGCAAAAAACAATACCTAGCAAAATTGTAGACAACAATGTACGTGCACTGTCGTAACGTTTTTGGCTAATAATTATACTGTCGTTCTAAAGCGATCGTTGCAGATCCGTAACCAGCGTTGAATTACTTTGTACACGACTTGCCTATACGTAATCGTTGTTTTCTACGGCGTCAGCTTACGATCCATCACCTGGTATTGCGATTCGACTCGTCTTTTCTTCCAAGTGCTTTCACGTTCTACGCCACTATATACGTTATTGTATTTTTGCCAATGGCAACTCTGGATGCCCGTACATGCATAGAGAGTCTTTCCTTTCTTCGGCAGAGTTACTCAAATGATTTGGCGTTGGTTGTTATATTGCCACGACTTCTCGCTCAAGCTGGCCGATGCCGCAACGATCCTCTCTCTGTAGATTAAAATCGACATCTTCAAAAACTGCACATCCAATAGGTACCGTCCGACAAGAAAAGACCGCTGATAAAAAAATATCTACTCCGCTTCTAGCTCTATTACAGCTTGTAAATTTGATAACTAACACAGCCCCTCAACATGTTTAGTCGCGAATGTTCCAGAGGCTAGAATCGAGTAGACACAAGTTCTTTGTATCGGCAGCCTTTGAAAATTTCGTGTGCCTCTCGCGGTCTCAGTCTTCGCATCGTTATCAAGTTTCTACGCGCTGGTCGTTCGCTGACCAAACTACTCTACCGCCTAATAGAATTATCCACTGAATTTGTACTTGGCAAAAATCCGCTACTGGGGGCTTAATGTACCCCACGTCGAGAGCTACTTAAGCTGCGGCGGCGGCGGCTGCTGCAGCAGACGCCTTACGTTTCTTTTCGCCGCGTCTTCGTCGACGTCTCGGACGAGCAGTGGTGTACTTATTCGTGTTGAGATGGAAGAATCTGTTGGAGTCCGTGCATTGAACATTGTACCACCAGTCGCAGATGAATAGCTCCTGTTTAAACACTGTTCCATTCGGGCAAAGGAAGCTCATCTTGTGACCGAGTGGATCGCAGTTGTGGAATGCCTGAGGTCGAAAAAGCCAAAAATAAGATAAGAGTTATTGGAAATATAGCAGTAAGCCTTGTGTCGACACACGCACCATACGATGCTTAATCTACGCGTCCAGCGTGCGCGAACTTCTCCAATTCGAAAAACCAAGACTTTCTTGTCGTACAGTGAAGCTAATTTCAATGCAAGGGGAAAAACATGTTAAGAATCCATACATTTAATCGGCTCTCCTGATATACTGCATTTACAGTTTAACTTACGCCGTTTAATCGTGACGGGTAGCTGTTATTCACTCGACTATACAAAGAACACTATGGTGCTATGCACTTTAGAACAATATAATAACACAGGATAGCGTTCTTAAATAGTCTCACAGGAATCGAATTGGGTTATTTAGCTATTATCAGACCGACAGTAAGTTAGAAATAGACATTGTCTATAGTGAATTTCGAGTCCACCGAAGCGATTTTTCGTTTCGTTATAGAGAATAGTCAGTGTATATCTTTATTGGTTCATCCAAGTTACCGAATACATGCGGACGGCACAAAGAGTGCCTAGTTTATTGCTGGGGACTTTTATCTTTTCTATATGATAGAGCCCAGGCTCTGATGCTGGAAACAATGGCAATCGTATAATTAGGGTCATATAGCACTAGCTACTAGCGATAAAAACTGTGTGGCTAGCGGACAATCGCTGCTCCTGACACTAAAGTGACCATGGAAAGCTGTGCGTTCGTTACACTATATGTACATATATAGATATGTACATATAGTGTATAGTGTTTTGTTTTCTAAATAGATCACAGTATCGGGCTATTGGCATTGTGCTCTCGCTCGATTTGTATTTTAACAGATTTATGGAGCTACATGAAGATACGCGTGTTATATTTACTAGTAGCATGAGTGTCTTTCTAAAAAGGAAAATAAGTAATATCTTGTTCAATCAACTGTCGAGGCAATGTAATAGTTTCGTACCAAACTGACTGGAAGCACGCTGCGTCTTTGAAGAAATTCCGCGGCCTGAGATTAACCAATTTTATTTAAAAAACAACCTATTTTCAAGTATCAATGGATTCTTTAGAAATTTTTATAGCTTTGTAATATAAAATTTGGTAGCTGCTACTTTAAATGAATATAATGAAGATATTGTTCAATGTACTAATCCAATTACGATCTACATAATGTGACATTTTTTCAAAAATTCTGCACGTGTATGTATTTTGAGAAAAGCAGATTTGTGCCATGACAATCGAAAGATCGTCTTTGCGAATCCCACAAATTAGAATTACAGTTATCCCATTGCAGACTTTGTCCAATTAAGTAGCGTATTTCCTGGCAAATATATCCACTGTAATAATTTGCGTACCGGGTTTAGTTGAAGATTAAATAACAGTTAAAATAATAGATCTGTAATACATAATGGGCGCCCTCACAAAGACCTTTACGTTTTGCGTCCGGCATCGCCGTTAGACACTCCATCAGACGGCTGGTATTCAGCACAGAGCAAAATGAGGGCCCGGATTCAAGCCCAGATTACAACGTGCCTCAGAGATTTGCATGCAAATACGTTTGCCAATAAGCTATCACGGGGACCGACCATTGGCTATGCAGTATTAGACTATCAGTGTGTTAATATATTTAACTACCTTCTCTACCTATCTAGTCTTGCCTGTAGACGTAGACTGGGTTTAATAGAAACACAAATGTCACAAACGTCACATTCTGTTTATATTTATGTATATATAAACACAAGTCTAATGTCCAAATTATGTGATTGGCAATATTTTTTTACAGACCTAAACATTTAACAGTGTTTCTCGGCTTCAGATTTGTTGTAACATTTCAAGTAATATTCTACAATTCGTACGTGAGCTTCAGCAATTATGACATAAGAAGTCGCCATTACAGGATAATTTACAAAAGTCATTATAACTGTTACGACATGATAATAAATACGGGAGCACTTTATAATAAAGAAAGCTAATAAATTATACGAGGAGATTATTAAAATAATCAGAGCTTTGGATTTACCCCGTTCTACACGCCTAAGCCCCGGGAATTTTTAGGAGCATCCGTGTCTATTTAGCTTTCTACTGTAAGTAGTGAATCTCACCTGACAACGCGTTTCAATATCAGCGTACATTCCCGCACTCTCCTGTACTTTACAGTCGAACGACGTTTCGGGCACTTGAGCATAGTTGGGGTAATCCACCCCGGGGGTACCAGGGAGATCCCCACTACCATCGTTTACGTTACGATTTGCCTTGCTAATTGACGCTTGTTCGCCCTGTTGCTGGGTTTTGCGAGCCGTATTTCCAAAATTGCCCAGAACAAACACCTGTTCATTCTGTGGAATCTTTGAAACTGTGGCGTTTCGGGTTCGCGCCGGAGATCTTAAGATTCGTAAAATTACGTAGCATTAGGATCTTGAGTGGCGTCTTGTGGGTTAAAAAGGAAATCTAATTTCTTTTAAAGAAGTTTCCTAGTAGGCATATGCATAAAACTGTCTATACGTACGTTTAGTATCATTGAAGTGTATGGATAATTGTTTAGTAGTGAAATGGATACATCGGGGACTGGAATTAAGTGTTGTCATTTGGTTTATTCAAGCATTTACATTTTACTAACTACATGAATGGAATAAGCGTTCGTATAATTGACGCACGACTAATGTATGCGACACAATGCTAACAACCTTATGAGAATTAAGAGTATACATATATATGTCGATGGTCATCGAAGTGAAATAACTAGACTTCATGATACATATACATATAATCGAAGACTCCTGCCATGCTTATCCCAATACCGCTGGGAGCTGCGGAGTATTCTAGTCATCTGCTATTGCTACATGCCTGGCGGTTTATCGATGGGAAAAGTGGATGAAAACGGAGAACCACCGACTCATAGGAAACAATGAGAACTTCGATGAACGCGAATCGATGTAGCAATGATTCATGAACATGGAAACAACAGACCATATTACAGTTCTCGCCACAGCTGTTTTCCTGTACATTTTATTTAAAGCAAACCGTATGTGAGAGTGCGATGCTTTGGAGCGATACGCAATTAACTTAGCATGATAATGAACTTGACAATAATCCGGCAACGCGGACGGTGGTAATAGAACGCTCAGGGGGTGATAGTTATATTTAATAGAAGTTACTTTTTCTTTCTTTATCGAACTTTCTCTCAATTAGAAACTCTGTAGCACTGCCATCTCAGTTGGTTGCTGGTAGATCTATGTACCGCAGATGAACTTTTATTTATGTGCGGGTATCGTACTGTCGCAAAGAAGCCGATAATACGGCTGAAGTCTTTTTTAGATTTCATCGTTGCCGAGAGGAGTATATATGATACAGGAAATTAAGTTGCAATAGAGCCGTAAGATGAAGGCTGATTTCGGAACTAAGCCGCCATCGAAATGGGTTTGCGAATGACTCAGCAAATAGATAGCACAACTGGATAATGCTGTTAGTTTCTTTTTCTTATAAGTAAGACGTCTCGCTGTAAAAGGTTTTGCCTGTTAGCACACAGAAGAAACTCAATATTGAGGCTTGCGCACAAAAATTGAAACGTTTAGACAATTTAGAAGTCATCATTATATTCACAAATGGTTCGTTAACTAGGCGGAACAGGTTGTTTTAGGCAAAAATAGAAGGTTTATGGTGAACCGATTGCATTTTAGCGATGGCTGCGGAAACAAATATTCTTAGAATGTTTTTTTGCAGCGTATTTTGCAGTAGACTTTTAGTCTTCACAGAAAATTGTTATTATCCCACTAAGATCTGGCAGCCGAAGGTTCTCACGTACGTCCGTTGCGATATCGCTGTTCGATCAGATACAACAAACTAGACTCGAACTGACGTCATAGTTAATTTTCGACGAATGCAGCTCAACTAAATTCAAGCAGACTACTCTTACATAGATTAGCTTGTTACTA
Source organism: Varroa jacobsoni (assembly GCF_002532875.2). Classification (NCBI taxonomy): domain Eukaryota; kingdom Metazoa; phylum Arthropoda; class Arachnida; order Mesostigmata; family Varroidae; genus Varroa; species Varroa jacobsoni. The sequence goes on from NW_019214475.1 coordinate 64,739, forward strand.
AAAAGAAGAGATAAGAGCAGGGGTAAATTCTTGCTTGTACACACTTGCCACGCATGACAAACCTCAAAAGAGCATATCTAGCCTGACCTTCAACGGTATGAGGATGGATTTTGGTGGTTGTTGTTGTCCTTGAATTTTATGCTGATACGGCACAAATATTCGATTGTTTGTTGTCTGCTTCTTTACTTCGCTGTGAGCTTTCAGTGACTTTGGCCCCTTCGTCCCCTGTCCGTCATGCTAAGCCATACGTTTCTCTGGTCCTCCATTCAAGCCTATTAAATTTTTGTTCATTTGCGCTCATTAGTAAAATCAGGAGTCAATTAATCCTGTTGGCTTTATCGGGTATATAGAGGACCGATAACACCTGACTAGCATCTGGTGCTGGTAGTCTCTTTTTTAAGTACTTTCTTACTAACCGATGTTCTTCAGCTATGTCGAATGATTTGTACTGTTCGTCGAATGATTAGATGGATAGAGTAAACGTTTTTCGCGTCTGACGATCAAACGTGATTTTTCTTCCAAGTTCAGTAACGCGGCCACAGCCGTAGCTGGCGGTCGGACAAAAAGTCGAAAGTCCGTCTCTTTCCTTAGTTCGTTCCGAACAGTCGAAAATAGAGCGCGACAGGGAACTGACTCCTCTCTAATCAGGCCAATATATAAGTATTTCAATCGTGTCTAGGAAGCTTTCAGACACTGACAAGAAGAGCCAAGACAACGAGCGACAGCAAAGGGCCCTTCTGATCTCCTGCAGCAGGCACTATAACGACTGCTTTACGGCCATTATAGCAGCACCGTTGCTAGTGGCCAAATGGCAACGCATGAGAGACAATATAAACCAGAACAAAAAGAGCGGAAAGAAAAACAACGCCGAAAAAACAACAGATATTAGGGAGAGGAGCCATGTTTGCTAGAACATCGGTACCGGGTCGGATCGAAAAGAGGGGGGAACACAAGATGCAGCGAACTTTGCCACTAAAGGCAACCGCTAAGACAGAAATGACAATCAAATAGAATAAACGAAGAAAGATCCTGTTCGTGCCTACAACTTCTAGAGTTTCACCAGTTATATCGTCGATACGATTATAATTATTATGACCTTCTTGGGCGCTATATATAACACTGAAGGACACATCGAAAATAAGTCGGTAACACCCTTTCGTATTGTTCATTATACACGTCAGTAATTCAATATTGCGTATAGAATATTGCATTCTCGATTGGATTAATCCTGAGTAGCTTCTTCATCGAACTGTAAAGGGAGCATTAGCGACGGCAGTAGCAGAGCGTATAGCCACGGTCGTTTCTCTCTGTTTAGAGCATGCTCCGCTCAGCGAAAAGAAAGGGTGCACACGAGTCACAAGCTACTGTTACAGTGACAGATGACAGTGGAATTAAAAGTAAAGTCAGGACACAATAGTCGCACGTGCCTTAAGTGGTACATAGATGAGTTCTTTTTTTTAAGAACACTCGTTGATCTCGAATGTCAACGTAGTGCCACCTTAAGCTTGAGATAGCAGTCACACTACAGGGTTAATACCTTCGAATTAATGTAGAACGGAACTGGCATTCTATTTTCAAACCGCAGCGCGCTATTCCACGAACGGCAAGCAGCTACGTAAAGTAATGACTGGAAATATAAAAGGTGTCTGCGAATTTACTGATAATAAAAGCGGTTTATTCAATCTAGGTTATGTTAGTGCGAAGTTGAATTAACCAATTAACTTTTATATATCAATAAAATAAATAACATACACTTTACCTTTGTTCGATAACCTGAGTCTGATCATCTTCGGAGTAAATCGTGCCAGGCGAGAAATTAAATCCTTTTTTTGAGGGATCACGTCGGCCGATGGGACTTTGGGATTGGCTTTGAGGGGTTGAGGGCGATAGGGGCATTGTACTTGGAGCTTGCGTTAAGCTTGGCAGCGCGACAGGGAAGAATGGGTCACGTACTTCTGTGACCACTTGATCGAATTGAGGGCCCTCTTGTTCGCGTGCTTGGTCTCTCGGCGTTAGAGGTATATCTACCTGTACATCAACCATTTGCACATCTTTCTTCGCTGGAGTAGTTGTTTGGCTGTGTGTGCTAGTAGTATGATCGATTGTGAAGTGCAGGGTTTCCGATGGAACATGAGTTTTTGCTAGCGGCGACAGCTGTTGCTGCTGTTCAGGATGTCGTTCTATTTGTCGAACGCGCTGCTCAGGTTGGTCCTGACGTCGTTGACTAAGTGGGGACTGGAACCCAACATCTCGTTCGGTGAAAGGCTCAGTGGACTTAGATAACTGTTGCGTTATTTGGGTGTGGTCTATGTGAAACACTTGCTCGTTAGGTATCTCAGAATTGGGTTGTTTTTTGATGTCAGGCTGCTGGGATTTTGCTGAGTCTAAGGATGACTGCCCTGGTAACTGCCGTTGTTGTTCCTGCTGCTGTTGGACCCGAGTAAATTGTTGGCCTATCCGCTCGTCAAGGACCCGTTGTTGTTGCAAATTTTGCTGTTCGGTTTCGAAACGTTTTTTATCTTGTTCATACTTTCGACGCTGTTCCTCAAATCGTCGTTGATCCTCCTCGAATCTCCGGCGGCTTTCCTCAAATCTACGCCGGTCTTCTGCAAACTTCCTTTGCTGCTCCCGGTAACGACGCTGATCTTCGCGGAAAATTCTTTGTTCCTCGCGGTATCGTCTTTCTTCTTCAAGGGCGTTACGATCAAACACCTGTACAACGGGTGCGGGAGCCTTAGGGCTAGGAAGGATTATCTCACGGTCAATTGGAGGCTGTGGTGAAAGCAATCGCATTTGAACGGGTTCAGGTACTTCATTTCGGTGGGAGTCTTCGGGGCGAGCCGGTAGTCTCACCCCATTGGTCGGTGGTTGTGCTGCTTGCTGCAAAACAGGTTCTTCTACCTCGGAACGAATAGGAACTATTTGCTTGAATGTTTGAGTGGTCACTCCACCGGTATGGTGAGTTCGTTCTATGGTGAAATCAATGGTTCGTGTCTTACCGGTGTCTGTTAACCCCTCTTGGAAATTTTGATTTTTCATAATAATTTGACTTTGTCGACGTGCAGGAGTCCTCTGAGCTGAGACCTGTGACTGGGTCGGAGCAGTAGTCTGCAAGCTAGGAAATTCTGTAACCGATAGAGATGACGGGTCGAACTCCTTAGCAGAAAACTTCCGTTCGAGTTCTTCTTTCTGCTTTTTAAACAGTGTGTCAAAGTTTTCGTTGGGAATGTGGGTCGGTGAGCTAGGATTTTGTCTGAGGAACGATGGGTCTCGAACACCTTGAGAGAGTGTTGTTATTTTACCGGCGTGGAAGTCACCCTCGATACGGGACATTGTTTCATCAGGGTCGGGGGTTTTTCCGGCTCGAGTAGCATCGGCCCCCGTTACACCAGGAATAAACATAGAGTTCTGTTGCTGTCTTACTTCTCCAGTGTTGACATCCTGAAACAGGGCCGTAGTTCGACCGTTACGACCAGATTGTGGGGTCTCCGGTCTGTTACTCGGAATCGCATTTCTTACTGCCGATCGCGCATGAACGTTCCCATCTGAGCGGCCAACGGGTTCTGTGATTTTTCGCTCACTTACAGAATTTGTGGGTCGAATTGCATTAATAAAATCAATCTCGGAGCTGCTTAGCTTCGTAGCGGCGTTTCTGCTCACGGGAGGGATAAAGAAAATGCCCTGTTGCTGTTTAGATACGCGTGAGCTAGGCCGTAAGTCGTTTAGTGGGTGCACCGCAGGAACGTCTTCTCGTTCAAGTTCCTTACGTGGTAGGCGCTGGTGCTGGTTCGAGATAATGACTGGTCTGTTGCCGACCAGAGCGATTTCGCCTGAAATGCCGTTAACATGAACCCGCTCGTTTATTGGCTGCTCTGTAGGCAAGCCCGGTTTAGCACTTGGTTTAGGTGTTTGGGCGTTATCGTTTGTGATTCGGCCTACATGGTCCGGTCTTGGAGTCGAAGTTTGAGAAGGATGTTGAACTGTTAACTTAAAATTAGCGCCATTGCCTGAAAAATGCGCAAATATAAAGATGTGAAGAAGCTGCTGATTGGTTGGGTTCGTGATGACTGGTTTTCGTTAGAGAATTGAAACTGCTTTGGCAGGAAATTCAACGATCAATTAGTGTTTCTTTTCCCTGTCAATGTGGACAAATTACTTTTGACGGTACCTTTAGTATCGAGAAAACTGAAACTACGGGTAGTTGCGCTTTGTTGGCTGGAGGCTTTGCTTTGCAGAAATTGTTGAGGTATACTCGGAGTAATAGGACTAAATGTCTGCTGGATCACTTCAAGTGGTTTTGCTGTGAAGGCCAAAGGATCCCCATCTGGAGCGAAGGGCCCAATGGGGGGAGGTGGCGGACGCGTTGTTACTTCCTTCTGTAATGTCATCAAACGTCATTTTAGAACATGTTATTATTTCTAAAACCATTGCGAAGTGCACAACGTCGATAGAATATGACAAACAGAACTTTTTGTGAAAATGACCGCGTATGAGTTCAATTTGCTTATATAACTTTAGTTCACGTTGGTTGACACTTAAACAATAGACAATTAACTTACAGTTGAGGCGCATCTCTACCATCGAGAAGTTCAAGTTTCAGTAAGTTTATTTAAAATAGATTTTTTTATGCATATCATCATGTTGAGCGTGATTGAAACAGTACCTACAGTGATGATCATTATTCGAAGACGATTTGAACACTAATTACGTTCAAAATACGGAATTATTGCCGGATATTCGTCACTCTGAGAATTTTTGTTCCAGTAAGTAACTGATGATGTTGAAAATAGCTTAGAGAACTACAAGTATACGTACCGCAGGCAAATTGTAAACGTTATGACCGATTAGAATCATTTTTTGCTTCTACATTACTAAGTGTAATAATTATTTACACTTGTACTAAACGTTTAGTAATTTCTTGATTTCAGAATGTAGACCTTTTTGTGCACTTGGAATTTCCTCTAGGAATAGACTTGAATTTCGTAAACATCGCATAATCTATACGACTGATGTAGAGCTCGTTCAAATAAAATAAATCAATAGCACAAAAGTTTGTCCCTTTCTACCTGTCTCTTTCTATCTAAAAAAAATAGCTGAAAATGATAGATAAAATTTTCCGGTTTTGAGCCATTTAGACTGTTAAAAATTGTTAGTGAAAGAACTGCAAAAAGACAACTTCCAGTCTGCCCGAGATTTGCTTTCGTCTAACGTCGGAGATCAATTAATATATCTTTGACCTTTGACAGCGACAAAGAATAGAAAGAAAAGCCTAAATATATTATCGGTCTATTACGGCCAACGACAACGTCAAAGGATGGTGTACGACTGTAAGGCGCCTTTGTACTATGCATCATTCTCGACGGCGGCGTATTCTCTGTTACGGCGATTCGACGAGCGCTAAAGACGCGCGGTAGTCATTTGTGTACTGGCCTTTGCTGTTGCTCACAGAAAAGTAACAGCTTTCTCGTCATCTTTTCCCTGGGACCCATTAAGCGAGCTGTAATTGGTAATGTTGTTGATACGTAGCTTTCTGATCGTTTTTTTCTGTTGGCATCCGCTGATAGTGGCCATGGGATGATCCATCACTTAGATGGCTACAGAACATTAATGGAGTCAATCTAGTTTGTCAAGAATTAGCAAACACGCACACACACAACTTACATGGCCTACGATGGTAAACAGTGACAGAGAAGGGGAGCAGTACGTCCATGATTGAAGCTAGCTCAAAGAAACGACGCTGATATCAAGCATACGAAAAATTAGCTAATTTCTACATGATTGCACAGTTTCAAACATGAGAAAATGGTCATCAGTTATCCGAATACATCTTAAAATACGTAAGTTAATTACACATTTTCAATGACACCTGGCCAATAGGTAACGAAAGCATGACACATCTGAATATGTAGAGCTTTATCGAATAAAGATTAAATCCACGGAAAAAAAGCATTTTGTTGAGAATAATAAAAAAAAATCAATAAAGTGGAATTTCAGCTTTGAGTATCGCTAACAGAAGAATATTTACAAGGACCTACCCTTCGTTGAATAGACTAATCTATTTAGACCAACGATGTCTCAAGTGATGTTCATTCATATCGAGTCCTATTTTTAACAGTCGACTTCCACAAGAAACCTCGTGGTCTATATGGTACTGGACGTACTCCAATATGTATACCAGAAAATAGCTCTACAGGCTCACATATAAAGTGGTAAGCTTTTTCAACATAAGGCCTTTCGGTAGTAAATGTAATAGATCGCGGGGGATGGAGGGTGCCGAGGAAAGGTCGGAGTAAAATATAACGGACAATCCTAATGTCGGCCATTCGGTGTCGTGCTTTTCAAAAGATCCTTGTCCAAAGCTCTAGCGTTGCCAACATTTGCTAGACTATGAAATACATCCAAATACTGCAACATGCGTATAGCTGAATCATTCCTAAAGGAACTTACTCAATGTTTTAGTACAGGACGTGACAAACATTGATGTCATCTGGCGCTATCTATATGGGTACAATATCTCGTGTTTTTTTTTTCTGTATTGTTCTAAACCAACTGGGTCAAAGGCTATTCAAATCTGAACATGATGTCACGACTTCACAGGCCCTCGTACAGTTGTCGAACAAATAGGTTGCCACCCAAATGGCAGAAAGTTATGAGTAATAAAGGTCCATGCTCTAATCGAATATAAAAGAACTACAACTGTGGAAAAGTTAAAATACACTATGTCAGGTTTCATACTGAATGAACAAATACAAAAATTGAATACTTTCAGCGCAATAGTTTAGGCGATTAAGTATTTGCTCGAAAAAAAAAATTCGGCTCAGTGATTTAAGCTCAATCGTTAACGATTGCGAGAGCGAAAGTAGGCGTAGATTTCGAAATAGTTTGCTGTACATTTAGGGGTTGTATTTTACTGTGTATAACAGTATATTTCAGTGCTGTATATATAACCTGCATTTGCAGAGGAAACTTACAGGTTTATGTCTTTACTGCGACTCTAGCACAAAGTTACATACATTGAATGTAAAAGCTTCAAGTATATTTATTATTTTCACCACAGACATATGTTGATCTAGCATTTGCAACGATGCAGTCTTCTTTCCTATATTTGAGAGAATTTCTATTAACGGATTCTGCCTGTTCGTATTTTAGAGCCTACGTAATCTTTTAAACATACACTATTTTGTCCATAGCACGTGTGAGCAGGGCAAGGTTTATGCAGTTCTCACCGTTTTGGGTTTTAGTGCCTTTTTCTGTTTTAAATATGTGGAAAGTTGTAATTTATATATCAAGATTATAGGCCTATGTTTAATACACCTCTGTCTTGTGACAAATTCAGTTCTTCTGTTTATTTAATATATTAATTGAAACTACTGGCCCTCGAGTCACTGAATCGGTAAAACTTGAAGTTCGCACGTTGATAGTTACCATGCTTTATTAGCACTGATATGTGGGTAATAAACCGCTATAACGCACACCTAAAATAATACAAAGATGATTTTTTTTTGCTTATTTCTGCCCCGCTTTCTATAAATAGAGTAGTTTTCCCGAAAAAAGAAACATGGTTTATGGTTCAAATTATGGCTAAATTAGAATTCTCGTTTATCTAGTTTCGTGCTTGTCTGAAGATGCAGAGAGGGTATGCGTCAATGGACGTGTGTGTGTGTGTGTGAGTCCATGAATATTTAGCAATCCGTCCATTGTACAGTGTCCTACAGCAAACAGTATAGGAATTAGTACATATCTTATACCGCTTATCGCCAAGTATGTGGTCTACAAGATGGCCATCGCGTCGTCCTCCGTACGTCGAAAGTAGTATATTCTTGTAGTGTAGGCGGCGAACGTGAATTGTTTCGACCAGGGCCGATGAGTTAGCCAATAAAATAAGTATCCAATTTAATACCCTACGAATAAATTTGGAAAAATTCTTGTGATAACAACGATATTCTCGCAAGAACGCTGGCCTACTAAAACCGACCATTTTTAAGTAACGTACTATTTCATCAGCAATGTTCAGGCGATTACAAATAGGGCATCTTAACTCTATTGCAGTGTTGTCTAACAAAAAAAAAGTTGCTATTTTAATGAGTTCGCGCTTTGAACGGAAATGATTAGATGTACCAACTTCATATCAGTCCGCTTAGAGATTTGTTTCTAAACAAAGCTCTTCATCCAACCGATCGATAAGATGTCCTTGGCCGAATTTTATTAACGCTGTGACAGTGTCATTAGCCTGGGTAGTCTGAGAGCGGCATTCTTCTTCTACGGTTGTTTTGTGGCCATTTCTAAAGAAAAATTTCTTCAAATCATTTACAACCTAGTATATGTATGATTTCATAAGACCATAACTGAAACATGTTCCATCGTAATATGGATGACTCAACTTTTTCAATAAATCTAATCGCTTCAATATCTTCCCACGAACTGCCTGGGGGCACACAAAACGCATCTTGTTTTTTGTGAATGTTTTACATGGGAATGCAACACGTTTGCGGACCCACGATGTACGCAGAGATTGTAGCATGGGTTAACAAATCTCCGACTTGAAACAAACGAAGGGACAGTCATGTTAGAGCTAGACGTTGTAGGTAATAGTGACTATTGTACAGAACAAGTCTCACATCGATGCTCATCCATGATCGTTCATCATTGGTCGTATCATTAAGCACAGTCGTGATCAGGGTTATGACTATTCCAATTAAATGACACAACAAAGAAATTGCCGTGCAAATGTTCTTGTCATGAACAGAAAGGAGATGTATATTACGCGTAATGGTGCACAACATGAATGCTGAAATAGTTACATGTATTTCTATGTAAATGGGACCATAGCGGAACAAAACAATAAAAAAGTTGAAGGTCAGTTGCTACTATGTGCTACTTAGTACGGTAAGCTTGACAGATGTATTATCTCAGGACGATCTTTTGAAATGATTTACAAAATTGCTGTTATTTGGAGAGCCTGAATAAACAACAACGACCAAGGAAATATTTTGCGATTTTTGTATATTGAATATATGATACATTTTTTTAAACTGTGTTTAATAAAGCTGGAGTCCCTCCAGCTTGAGACAACAAGGACGCTAATAAGATTTCATACGTTATTTAAGGCACTGTCTCCTTTTCAGTTGCCTATTGTTAATGTGTTCAAGGAAAACAATCCATTGAAAACCTGCAACGTTGCTCGTGATTAAGAAGATTGGCAACTGAAGAAATGGGGATCTGAAATCGATACATATGCGGCGTCTCCTAGTCACAAGAGTAGACCGCTTTCCAATCGATGTAATACGCGATTGGTTACATAGCTCGAAATGAGCGCTCAATATGTGGGTGAATACGAAAGGATTCGTTTAACAACGCGACTGAAAATTGCAACAAACAAAAAATTGAAGTATCAGTATTATTATTACAGATCATTCCTATACGTATCGCTTGCTAGGGAAAAGGTGATAAACATACTGAAAGGGAACGTATTTGTACCCGAGCATTACGCGTATATATCGTATGACCTCCAAACGAATAGGACACTACATACGCCTGCCAGTCTATATATTTCAGTACCACAAACTTGACATAAAAAAAAAAATGGCTTAAGAAAAAGTTTAAAAATGGCTTTTTAAATAAGCCATTTTTAAACCGCCTTTGACGATAATTGCCAACCGTTGGGTTTACAACAATCTAGTATAACGGCAGTAGTCGCGGCAGGGTACGATAGGCCACATTCGTGAGATCTGCATGTCCAATACGCAATGTCTTATTCATACATCTACCTATTCTATTTCGCGTATAGAGCATGCATAGGAGTGCTCTTAACAGCCGGTTTTTGTACGCGCTTTATATTCAAGACAATAGAGCCTGCAATGCACGGCACACGTACTATATTATGCAAGTAAGTATGACTAAAGAACCGCGCGCTCTAGCGATTGTATTACACTTCCCACAAAAATCGTTCTGGGAAAGAGATGAAGCACGTGTCAACCCAACATCGCCCAAACTACTGAATACCAATCACCATATCCACATACAACTGTGTATACATGTAAATAACTGCAAGATGACATTGCGCGTTGGGAGTGGAAACACCCAGACGCCAGTGCGGTTTTCACTATTTCATTTTCTTTGACGTTGCGTTAACGACGTCGTTGATTCACATAGCCGCGCGGGATCGCTCATTAGATATAGTTGATGCGACCATAATCGTACCGTGGGAAGTGATAGCAACAGCGACAACAGGGTTAGGGGTGGAAGCGGGAGCTGTAGAAACACGTAGAGCCCGAACCGTTGTCATACAGGTTAACGACAATCAAGGCACATTACCATGATACGTTTGAAAAGGTGGCTATACCAGCAACGGCAGCTGTTTGGTACGGCGTCGACAGCGTGTCTGTGCCTTTGTCCATTGGCAAACGCAACAACTAGCAAGAAGATATCCCTTGCAATTGGTCGCTGATCCGGAGTCGATAACCGGCGTCGACTACCATCAACAGTCAGAGACGTCACGACGGGGTTAATGCGGCTCGCGAGAGCTCTGCAAGCGCTATATTGGATAAGGGACTACTCGTTCTGCTAGAGGAGATCTGTACAAGGGGGTAACATGGGCTGGTCTAATATGTCGCTGCCAGTGTGACACTATAACTCCATACTTAATAGCATGCTCACCGGCCTCGACTACATAACGCTGAAAATGAACAAAGAAGCAGGCTGGCAGCCGCTGCATTTAGCCGCCCCGCTAAAACAGCAGTTACTTAGCCGCTGACACAACAGCCGCTAACCAAATTCGAACTGCTCTGGATAGTGTAACCGTTCCAACTGCATTCATCATCAAGCCAAGTGCGTGGGCAGAACTCTGACGGGAGAATTGCGCTCCTGGAACCTATCCTCTACCGCATATCGAAGTATTTTCCTTATATCTCCCTGCTCACAGATGTCTCCTAGCCTCGGGTTTTCCTATTATTTGCTGTTAGATATTAGAGACAAGCACGTTCTGCCTGTGGCCGTTGCCGTCGTCGAAGTAGAGACAATTTGTGTAGAAGTCAACTAAACGACAACAGGCAATCATCTAATAAGCCAAGAATAACCTAATACAACGAATGACTGCACACCCATATATGTACATAGGCAGTTACTTATTCGACCTCGCGCACGTATGAAATAGATAGCTGTTGAAGAATATGCTATCCCAGTTCTTTGGTAATCTACACTATCTATAGACGCTGAATGGTGGATTTGCAGCGATGCAGAAATAATTATACTGATAAATAAATTCAATGCGACGATATGGCGCACGATGAACTTCAAAGGTAAAATACGTAGTACATGGCTGTAGTAGATGTTGTGACGTGATCCTTAATCTAAGCGGTTCAATTTATAAGGACTCACAATGACAAAGAGAACTGTTGCGTTTCAATGATATAGTCCAAAAGCCTGATGAAAGGTACAATTCGCAAAAAAAAATAGTTAATTTTTATATATCGATACTTAAAACTGACAAGTTTTGATTAGTGAGCATATTCAAATTCTCGAAGTAAAACTCACGCTTGCAAAACAAATGACGTCTTGTTCCTGGAAATTTAATAGTAGATCGTGTGAGTCCTGAGCTAACGCGATGAGATGACCCTGGCAGCCGTACAAGGAAATCTGTCATCTGGTTACATCGAAAGGTATGCGTATTGGTGCTATTTACGACGAGTATCAATAAAAAACAAATAAAGTCTATATGAAAACGCGCGTGCCACATCTGCTTGCCCAGTGTTTTCTTGTAATAAGCGACGACAGATTTTCAAACACCGGCAATTATCGAAAATGCACATACTGCGCATTCATAGAAATAGCAAAGGCTCGCAGAAAAATCTAGACTTTATTTTATATAGCGATGATTTCTATATCAGTAATAATATGAATAATTCTACGTAAAAAAATCAGTACTAGCTCTTTAGGTTTGAACGATTAAGTTACTGGTAGTTTTAGTGTACTTGATACTCACTGCGTTCGCTGGATAAAATATACGCGCTTCATCATGAAGCCGCTCATCGAATAGCTGGAATATTTAATTAACGACACCGCGCATCAATTATCCGTCACGCAACGGGCGCGCTTACCCCTTGCTGAACCCCAAATTTTATTTATATTTAGTACGATATATGCACATACGTAGATGGTAACGATCGTATAAACATGTATGAATTCTGAACAAAGCAATGGCGATGGATGCCGCTGGACTGATGGCAAAAATCAATTGTTCATTTATATCTGTCATTATGTAACGCGGATGCTGTGTACACATCTAATAGAGGAGAATGCGTTGGCTGGTCAGGCGATACCGTTTGCTTTGCTAAACATAGAGCTTTCCTGTAACAATGGAAATACTAGTCGACGAATCATACTATTGCAACATTATGCGTGAACTCTGGAAAATTTGAAGGCTTAATGATATTGGCATGCAACGACTGCGACTGGACGGTGTGTTTACTTTAAGTTTGAATAGAATAGAACTTTTTAATAATATCTTCGGGTACTGTCATTATTTTCTGTGATTGATGATTAAGCGCATAGACATAGAGCGAGTGGAGAAGATAGTAATCATTATTCAATCGTCTCAGCTAGCTACGATGCGACATCATCATTCTTCTTCTTCGAAGATGCAGCAGGCATGATAACGCTTTCACAATAGTATTCAATGTATTTTACATTCAGTCGACAGCATGGACTATCTGGTGCTGAATTGCATAATACCTGCATGATATATTTTTCGAATTAGCTAGAACAGTGTTCCGGTTCCGACGTTGAGCAAAAAAGTGGTTTTTGTTTAATGACAAGCCGCAGCACCAACACTGGCAGTCAAAATTTTCGGATACCGATGCGGTATTGAAGAAGCTTGAAGAAAAAGTAAAAGCTAGAGGTCAAAATGAAACATTTAGATAGGAGAATCTAGCTACGTCGTCGTAATTCTAAACCATTAATTGCATTGCAGTCGTGGACTGCTGGTGCTATAGGGTGGTCCGAAGCAGCGTTCAAATCAAGAATCATGTCCGGCTATTGTAACGTGAACTGGGCACGCACGTTGCGTCTGTGCTGCACGTTTTCCCGTAAGCGTTTCTTAAAAACTTGAACAAGGTTCAGTCTTTTCGTATGTACATATAGCAAACTGTCTAGGCTGTTCCCCTTCTTTGAACACTGCTCAAGCAATGTCTCTCGATTAGACATGGTGCGGGTGGATGAACGGCAGCATACGATATGGTTTATAAGCTCGTTTATTGGATAGTGTTTTTTGAATTACTACGATCTATATCAAGATGATATGCACTGAAGTTTCTTCACACTTTTAGAACTTTTATTTTACATCTGTACAACATATATATATATATACATATATATATGTATACATATATATATATACATATATATATGTATACATATATATATATACATATATATATGTATACATATATATATATATATATATATATATATAAACCTCTGAAACGAAGCCTACTTATCTTTTAAGTTTTCTGGTTGACTAATTTTGATTGTGGTGTATATTATTTTTACGTTTCAAGCTAATTCGCATAAGAAACTCAACAACCAATAATGCTTGCAATGGTCGTTATGTTTATGGCAGCAAGTTCGTAATCAAGTTACGAGTCTATTTCAACTGTTGACGCTACTCCCTTGTCGGACGAACGTTTCAAGTTGTTTTGATATTACGATGGCTTAATAATCCCATGCCTTATATGTTATGTGGCGTTGCGATGTTACAATCGTTCACACAGACGACTTCGGGAAGGGATCTTATTTTGACAAAATCCATTAGCAACTAAACTGGTTGCTAAATAAGAAAAGTTAGTGTATTTGAAGACAATTAGCAGGATCTTAAGATTCGAGTTGTACATTTGGCGCCGCCGTAGGCACACTTAATTCCGTGCTTGGAGCTAGCCACCTGAAGGCTCGTCTAATGCGATACTGGACGTAAAATTCAAAACGTTTAGTATAGGGATTTGTTTTTCCTGTTATTATATATAAAACATTTGCACCAAGCATGAATACGATCTAATCGTACACACTCCTTTTGTGGTACTTAACTGTCGTAATGACAAAAGCACATCGGCCGCATGGTGCAGAACACCGACAATATAATTGACTCAAAGTGAGATAGCTAAGTGCTGATCTATCATAGTCCAAAGAGAATATCCACCAGGAAAGCGCTACGACACTTGCCAGACACGTACATATTTGTTGCGGCATTTTTTACCTTAAGGATCTGTAAAATCTAGCGTCTCGAAATCAAGGATCTAGCCAAGTTTTCTCACCACAGTGCCCCTTCTCTGCAAACACTCTTGAATACATTGGCACCAGTGATGTGCATAGCGCGTTTTTATCGAGTGTATTTATAAACTGATTTTTATAATTTGAATTAATTGAGCACCTATTCAAGCTATTTGTTGATGAATACTCTATGAATTGCAGAAACAATGTCCACATAAAAATCAATTGTATCACGTGCCTAGTGTTAAATTGTACATGTTATTAGTGTCCTTTGCCAGAAAGGCCATAGCGTTTTTAGGCCATACGAGCAATACAACGATTTGTGAGCCACGATAGGCATAAACCTTTCAAATAGACAGTAACTACGTTGTTGCGAAGCCTGAAGCTGAGCTTTCATGATCGTTAAAAATAACTTTCAATGTCTTGGCTATACATGTAGTAGATCACATTCAAACACATCAGTTCAATTAATCGATGACAAACTGTCTTTAATTGGGATCGACTAGAAACAACTATAGTCTAGTTGCCTCTATCAAGTTATATTAGTGCTCTGGTCACTATCTTTTTCAGCATGAAATTTATTTTGATTTTTAGTTTATTTATACTTTTTATTTTTCGAAAAGAAAAACATCCTTTGTTTTAAGTCTAACAGTTTTTGAACAATGAGAGAGAAGTACTTAGTAGTTTATAATACTTAACTCCACGCAAAATCTCTGGCCAAACTAACTGGATGATTTAGACAGCCCATACATTATGACAAACAAAATTTCTATCCAATAGAAAACATCCGGTTAACAACTTCCCTTCCAAACAGTTGGCTTTCTTCAAACCTAAAAAACCAGATTTTTGTCTTCAATTTATTCTTCTGTTGAATTTAAAAACTGTTTCAGAAGTGCGGATAACGGAATCTTTGGCTAAAACAGCTGAGATATGGAAAATAATTCGATCCGCGTACGAGACGATTACTTTGAAGATGACCTAACTTTTGCCCTCTTATGGAAATCAAAGCGAATATGTAAAAATCATTGTATTGGTACTTAACGTTTCAGATCAATTTTTCTCGTTAACCGACCATTCGTCGACGTTGGAAATGAAAAAAGAATTTGTAATGGTATCAGTGAAAGACGACCTGAACGGCTAGCATGCCGCTTGAGTGGCTATATTAATTTGCAGAAATAGCTGTTAAAAGAAAGATACTTTTTTTTTAGTGTAGATACTTTGCTCTTCTGAATAATCTTTGACAACGTTCGTTGCAAGAGAGACTTACTTATAATCAGTCAGCCTTGAATAGACGGTCTCCTATATATTTATATATACAATGTACAGAATATATCTGTATTTCTATGTATACAATATGTAGAAATACAAATCTAATATATGGTTCAACTTAACTTTTTGAAGTAATAAGTGCAGTGTCTTACCAATTCATTGTCTCTATTTTTGCACACCGAATAATCCAACGCACACGCTACGAGGAGTAACCATTTCATTGTGGCACGGGGGCTATCAGCCAGTTTCACCGCTGGACCTGCACCTGATGCACCACAAACAACAGCTGATTACACTGTTGAAGATTTTGTCAATAGAATAAAGCACAACAGATTGGCCCTTTGAAATATTTTTTTTTCTTAATATTAGAAATACCTCCCTTCTTGTTTCTATGAAAGCACGTATTTTCTTGAGGTTTATCACCAAGTTCACTAATGCCAAAGTTGTACACCCCGACGGCACTTCGTTTTATCTTGGTCGATCCAGTTTTGAAAAGATCTCAACAATCTAGCTCAGGATCGGGCCAGGTCATGTGGCAGCGACTCAATCCCTCGTGGAGCCTTCTGTCGCTAACGGCGAAGCGTTGGTGACTTTTGGCATGGAGAGAGGGCCAGATCCGCGCGCGAGCGTTGCGGCAGCGGCTGATCGTTTGCTAGCGCGATTTAGGGGCAGCAGTAGCAGTCATAGTAGCTGTATGGTGGGGCTATTAGTACTAGTAGTACAAAAAATAGTGCGAACAATAACGGCACAATGACAGTACACCTACTACCTTACCCATCTGACGGCTTGAAGGCATGAACGATTCGCACACGTACATTGAGATGCTACTTGAACAGATTGCTACAGCAGGGAGAATCACAGAATCGAAACTGACGTTGGATCACTGGGGAACGGGCGTCACCTGGCCCCTGTTGACGAGTGGTCAAACGTGATCGTTTTATTGGTTTTAATAGTTCTCAAATATGATTTATCTGTTACCACTATCTCTCAATAGTTCTCGTTTCATTTAATTAGTTTCTGGTTGAGGCGGCACACCGGATTACCTCGACATGTGCTCCTTTATTTACGTAACTCCATCGCTTTTACCTAAAGCTGTATTTGAGAGCAACTGCTAATGGCTCGTATCTAATATCTAAGATCGAGCCTCTGCTAAAGAGAGATATTGAAACGACGATGGGTCGACACTGGCGCGGCTCATCGAAAAATCGAATTTGCTGACAGCATAATAGCATAGTAAAAACAGAAGAATGCATTGCACCTCATACCACTGAATGGACGTATTGTTGCATCATAGCGGCCTAGTAAGATGGATGGTCCTGCAAGATGAGCCTGAAGGTTGTTCTCTTCAAACACAAGCCATGTTCAGAGACACAACGGCGTTGAACATCCGATTGGTTAGTACAATGGAAATATAGCCCGCGCGTTTACCAACAGACAGTGCGAATTATTGTTGTAGGACATGGCTGATTGAAACAACAGTAACAAAAGCAACAGTAGTCACTCTAGACAGGAAGTCGACGAATATTTGGCAAATCCATAGCGTATTGACTATTAATTATACGGGGCCCTTCGATCGTAGTTGTTTGTCACAGCGGTAGCTCGCCCAACGCCCAGAAGGCGTATCCTAGCCGTACATATATCCATACACCCGGTAAACGCCATAGTCATTGGTGATTACCGATGTGGAAGGCGGTCGTCGTTTTTCGTTTTCCATTTACTGAAAAATTTACAGAAAATATCCATAGATACTAGATGGCTTTTTTTTTTTTATCATTCAACAGTTTAAATTTGTTTCTACCCGCTGTGTAACGTGAGATTACCAATCATTGAAACAAAATCGTTGGGACTTCTCAATCACATATCACACATGAAACTTATAGTATGTATGCAGGAAATCGTTGATAACAACATGTAGATAATGGGCGTCATTAAATACCTACATATATGCATACGAGCTAGAGAAAGAAAGGTAAGGAAGTAGATCGTAATTCTGGTGGTGATTCTTAGCAAATGTTACGGTAGGTGTTTCAACAACGTCTCAGCGCCATGTTGGAATAAGTAGTAGATGGCAAAAAAGGAAGCAACGTTATATTTGCACAAAAGTGAACAATTCGCACGAGGTATATTACCCGAATGATCGTTTGTGCTGCAATCGCTAAATGCTGTTTCACACTGGAATGAGCTCCAGGTTCTTTTTTTCTTTTAATTTATAATGTTTAGACAGTCACTGGTCAGTTCACAGTTGATCAACGTTGAATCGTCGTCCGAGTCGTTCTCGCTCCCCTGTTTTTGACCACCTCAATTCTAAGTCCGCCAGTGTCTTTATTTAGATTAAATCGTACATAAAATGTTTATTATTATAAAACGTTAGTTTAACTAACCGCGAAACGAGCTCATACCGTTAGATTTACAACTCCATGCTAACTTCTAACAGGCGTTGGGAGACAATATCCTTCTAATCTGTCCATCTGATTGTTTCGGATAAATACTTCGAGCAGGACACCACGAATTTTACCATTAATTTGGACTTCGTAATAGTCAAGCTTCTACAGAATTAAGCGCTGTGCAGAATGCTAGGACCTAATCAGCAATACCGAATCTCTAGTGCTGAATTTATTTATATAGATATAGGTTTAGGAAACCTTTTAGGCACGCAAGTTCGATGGTCGGTAGCCAGCGAGTGCTGCAAGTGCCGTATCCGCTTATGCAATGCTATATCCCCTCTTCACCCAAAATGAATCCAATCAGTTTAACGAGAAGCGTCATATTCCTCCATGTGCTAGTAAAATTATCAATACGGTAACGTTAGCTACTGATTTCTATGTCTGTTGATCTTCTTACGTTTGTTGTTGTATTCAAACTGTATCCTCATAACATGTACCTATTACACATTCTTACTACCACAGATCAATACCATTACTATTATTAGTGCAACATGTGGAATTTGTTGTCGACATCATTAGTGCCACTCGTAAGAAGGCGTCGTTACGTTGGACCTTTACAGCCCTTCAGAATCGACGATCTACGTGGTTAGGCTGATTGTCGTCGAACTGAGAAAGTTTTTGGCTAGAAACTTCCCAGAAATTCTTCGCACAGCAGTAGCTATAATAAAGGTACAATGCCGGTCGATACATAACGGTATTTCAGATTTGTCGTTCGAACGGCACTGTTTCTGCATTTCTATATTTACGCATGGCTCGCAACGACCCCATGCTTCACCGGCTCTGCGCTTTTTGTCATTTGCCGTCGCGGGCGTACCTTTCCGTTTAGGTGTATAAGGGCACGTGAAGTTGATTCAACGCCGGACTAGTTTTCTTAGTTTTCGTAACGTAATGCTCCACATTAGGTCAGTGGTTGGATAATTGGCTGGCTGAGTAAATCGCGAACCGTTGCGATGTAAGCGATAGGACCGCAGCTGTGCGTGTGAGCGCGTGTGTCCGTTCAACGATTCACGCATTACGGCGAAGCCCATACAACTAACGTAAAGGCTTGCGTTAGCAGGTATTCTAGAAATGCGTGAACGATGACGAACACCGGGAAAAACGTCGAGATAAACAAGAAAAGCGAGTTCGACACGAACGAAATGATGAGTCAGTCAACACCATTCCACTAAAAAACCCGGCGCCATCTTGCGGCGGCATTTCATACGAGCAATACTCGTAATTTGATTTCTGGCCATTTGTATAGGCCAGCATAGTGAAATGAACGACAGGACTAGGGGAAGGGTTCCCCGGAATCCGACTCACTTAATCACTTTGCGATAGCTGAACCATGGATCCAATAAACATGACTGGCAGTCGTTAACAGTATCAAAACGTTGATTGTAACCAAAAATATTGTTCCAGTTGCTATTTAATGCTTCACATTACTACTTAGGATTGTTGAAAACTTAAGACTACTTACTTGTTCGAATAACCTGATCATATGTCTTTCATAACAACACTGGCCCCCACGAACGCAGTACCTAAGCTGCCCACTGCTGATAATTTCGAATTTTTCGAAAGTACAACTTTGCGTTGCAAATAGTGCTACAATAACATCATTGATCTGTCACCTCCCCTAACAGATAACTGATTTAGGTAAACCTGATCGTTTGTTGTATAGAATAGAATGAAGCAAGCAGTGTTGTACAGTATTCGTTACGCCATTTAAGTAAGATTGTCAGGCCCCATAAGCCTTACAGAGCTTCTTTGGTGAGAACTACCGTTTCAGATGCTTATGGTGCACGTTTAAGTTCTGTTTTCTTATACTGTTACGATTTTGTCGATGAGAATATAAACATACTCAGGACTTTATGTTCAAATCATTGCTGTTTATGTAATAACACCATGTACCATTAAATAAGATTAGCTGGCTTGCCTATCTAGACGCATCTGGCCATAAACAGGAGACTTGAAGAGCGTAAGTTCATGTCGGTAAACAAGGACGCCAATGGAAATTAGTTTAATAGCCTACCATAGCAGTTAGAAACTACTCGAAAAAAAAAAAAAACGCTATTACGAGCAAGAGAAAATAGAAAAAAGTAATTTCGTTCATCCAAAAGTTCAACAGATTTAGGGAAACGTGCAGTATAACGTTTCATTAATATGCTGAGAACAATTCGACTGATGTACCATGATTGTTTGTTGTGCGGCTTTCACTTAAGTTCATTAAATAGTCCACCTAGTTCAGTTTAAACTTCAATTATAATAAATTTCAGTCGTTCTCCCTCCGACTCTAACTATCTCTAGTTGATGCTTTTTTAGGTATCAGCTTAAAGCTTTTTGTAATCTAGGTAAAGATATATCTTTCTATTTTATATTACTATATTAAATATTAAAATAATACAATATCATATTATTAGTGATATTGTCTAATTTCTAAGGAGATATTTAAAGCTTAATACGTTTGCCTAAGTTTTAGTTTCGATTTAGAGAGACAATTTAGTGGTTGTCGTGATACAGTTTCAACAATATCGAGGAACCTGTTTCAATGCTATACGCATAAAAAGCGTCTGTCTTTACCTGTTTGAATGATATGGAGTATCTACTTTTGATAACCAGCCATGCTCCACTCGTATTGGCTACAGAAGAAAATCTACGAATAATGCTTTTTCAGGGCAGCTACACGACAATGCAATAACATGCTATCAATATCCTCATAGCTATAGGCGCAAGTCGGAAAATTCCAACTACTTAGCATTACGAAAGCTTGTTCCATCGTAGATATTCAACACAGGTCTTTCGAAGCGTTTAGTTGATATAATACACTAACCAGTCTACCGACTAGGTAACTAACTGGGAAAATAAGTTCTTCAGACGAATTCCAATCTAGGCTATATCACCCACTGTACCAACACTACCGACAAGCATACACTGACCCGGGACGAGGGGAAACCAGTGTACAAGGAGATGCTATGAAACCACCGTCACACTGTCGTCGACGCCAGTTGAATCCAGTATGGTGGCAGCTGCCCCCGCGCCGTCACTCGCGTCGCTGATCAACGTGAGTGCTATGATGATCTTCGAAAACACCGATACAAAGCATCCATTGTCATCGACCGGCAACAGCTCTCGACGTCGTCACAGGATTCGTATCTTGTCGGTATCTGGGCACCGCTAGCTTTCTCTTTTTCGTCATTGAATCACCATCATCGGGGACTGGTCGGTCGGTGGGATTGCTTTGGCAGCGCACAAAGTGCGATCAGTTTTTCTATCGCACTTTCTAGGCCCGACCTTCCCTGCTTCGATACGTTTTTTACGTTGGCTTGTTAGATATGAACGAGGGCTGCATTAGTAGCTGATCCCATCTCTGAGGGGGCGGATAGGGAGTCAGCGGGGGTTGAGCCAAGCTAAGACCTGCTGCTGCGATCCAGATGACTGTGACACAATTCGGTAACTTGGTGACAAGCAACTGCCATCTCACCCTCCCTATCTCGTACCTTGGCTAATGCTGCCAAGCGGGGATCAACGATGGATGAACTGAGGGGTGAACGGACGCTACAGACGTCACGGACCGCAATCGTTCACATCACGAAGCAAAAAAACACATCGAGAAACTCGCTTAGAAACACAAACACCGCTGGGCATGGCAGGTCTACTCAAGCACACACGCCCACATATGTGAATACATACACACGCACACTCACTAGTACACTAGTGGAGCACAAAGTCTCACGCCCTGCATAGCCCCCCTTAGTCCCCACCTAAATGATTATTCATATGACGACGTCATGTTATGTAATATATAATAGATCATCGCAGGCCAACATCGCAGGCATCGCTGACTGCCGACCAATGGTGGTGACCAACCCAGCTGCTTCGTTTCAACAGGTAACTGGAAAAAGGGGCGGGGAAGCTCGGTTGATGGCACGAGCGACGCTATCGTAAGTAAGTTGTGTGTTAAGATGAGATGAACCTTCGCCGTATCGTACAGAACAGCTGCAATCGGTATGCAAAGTCGAAGGCTGATGATAGCACAAGCAGGCTAGAAGCCTAGTGCTGGCCGAGGTGACGAAGGCAACACCTTATATGGGTGAGACAAGCATTTTTATAAAGTATATAACGGTATATGAATATGTGAGTAAGTGCGCGTCTGTCGGTGCTGTGATAATTCTTATCAAATTTGCCTTATAGGTGGAGAATAACGATGTTATCACGTCTTCTCACTTGTACCGGATACAAAATATAAGGTGAAATTTAGGGTAAAACTTAGAAAAATAATATTCATATAAAAAAAGACTGCTGGGGGTATATTCGCCGTTTTCGGCATGAGAAGGGCAACTTCAAATGAATGAACTGGAGAATGTTAGTGGAAGAAAAGGGAAGTAGTGACTGACTTAAAAATTATTTAGCCTTGTCTGGTAGTAATGCTCGGTCATGAATCTGATATATCACGAAAGGGGGCGAATTTTCTTTACAACTGCTGTTCTCAATTCGTTTTTGTTGCCAGCAAAGAAAAGCGATCCATGAACTATCAATAAGGCCAAATTAGACATTCATTTAGGATAAATCAGTTTTTCATTGCAGTCCTTACACTGCTACATGTATTAGGTACAGAAAATCATATTCAATAACCATTCGATAGCGACACTTGTCCAAATCGCTACGCCGTCGTTCTTCAAAGCTGTACTGTAAGTGCGTCGTAAAAGGGCATCCGCGATATCTAACAACACGTTTAATCTCTACCATTTGTTTAATGAACAGTTACGGATCT
Organism: Varroa jacobsoni; assembly: GCF_002532875.2. Classification (NCBI taxonomy): domain Eukaryota; kingdom Metazoa; phylum Arthropoda; class Arachnida; order Mesostigmata; family Varroidae; genus Varroa; species Varroa jacobsoni. The sequence continues at coordinate 87,461 of NW_019214475.1, forward strand.
ACTTAAGTGAGCTAACTTTCTCTCTTACGGGATCAGGTGATGATCATTGCAGCATGCTGGGACATGCTGGCTCATATTACTTCTTAGTGCAACTAGGTTATATTATCCTCTTATATATATATATATCCCTGATGGACGATTATGGATATAAAGTTCCGCTGGTTTAAAACGACAAAGGTTGATGAGACCCTATGACGCGCTTCAAGATAGAATTCAATACATTTGAAGACTTCATTTAGTCTAATTAATTCGTCTAAGCTTGGATTAAGCAGACATATGCGCAAATGACTCTTTCGGGACTGTTCTTCTTTTTTAAATTGCACTTTTTATTTTACTATTGAAGTGTTTCGCACTCCGCCACTTCAACATCTTGAGTTTCGATTCGCCAGCGCTCAAATGGCATAAATAATATCAACCCGTACTAGCTGGCCAAACTCCCTCTCTTTATCTGGGTTTCTGTATGAGTAGCAGTTCTACGGCTCAGTAGGTCGAGCACAATCAACTTGCAGTTGGGCTGAATGAGATGTTCGGTTGAACAAAAAAGAAACGTGGAGTGGCAGAAGCTGACGTAATTCAATTGTCAATGACTGCCTGACGAGGTAGCGTAGCTTCTACGCTAGCTTTACGTCGGCAAACCCGGGAGCGAGGGATAGATAGATAGATAGAATTGGGTATAGGGTGACACCGCCGTTAACAACGACGGCGGAAGAAAAAAGAAATTAAGAGGGCCAAACCGCCGCTAGAACTGCCGCACCCGGCGGCCCACAGCCGATCGATCCGATTGTTATCGCCTCCGTAAAGTATCTACTGCAGTTTGACGCTAAGCTGCGTACGCTGGATTCCAAAGAAGCTAGAAGAATTATGGGAGCTAGCTAGCTAGCTAGCAGCGCTGTCAGAGGCCGCAGCAGCCGAATCAGTTGCCATTTGTCGGTCAAGCTGAAAAACTGACGACAGCCGGCAACAATGACAACGACAAAAACAATATCACTAGGCAACTACCCAAGCAGCTGTACAGAAGTCAACACAGCCTCGACAGCAGAATTGTTGGAGATAAAAGAACGATAAATAGATATGACAGTAAACTATAGGATTTGCTTCTTAACTACTTTTATTTTCAGAACATAGAAAGGCGCGCACGTGAGCTACATGCACACAAGAAATACATTGGGACACAATGCCCCTTTCCTATGGAAGACCTTTCTAAAGCGCAAATAAATGAGCCATACACAGTATGTACGCTAATGGATCGCAAGGAATTGCTGTATCTTCTGAAGAAACAGCCCGGCCGGGCTGCAACGAAAGCAAAGCTAAAATAACCTTAGTGGCCGTAAAACTCGCGACCGAATTGGATTACTTTAGCTGACCTCTTTATAGTTACGCTCTATCGGCTGCGGGTTCTCTGATTGGAGTACAATGAAATAAAGTGATTTGCTAAGAAGTTAGTTAATTTGCAGGTCCATTGCAATAATTGTTTTGGTTCAAATGTAAAATCTTCATCCCGAGGTAAGTCTGTGTTGTGTGGCAGCTGATGGCCGCGCTCGACGTCGCCGCCTGTCGTTACTATAAATACATGTAGGCAATTTAGTTATATGAAAAACACTCATCAGATTAAGCTCTGAAGTAACATAACAGGCATAGGCGATTTCACGCTGAATCTCTTCAACAGACTTCGCGCATAGCGCACTCGATATAATTAGCCACAGAGAAAGCCAAGAACTACAGGGTTCGAACAAAGCTTTTTTCATGCGCATTAATCGTCATTTGCGCCTGCAGTGAACTGGAAAAGTTACACGTAATAACAATTGTTAGCGTATGTACGTCAATTCCAAGATACCCATCCACATAATGTCGTAGACAGTCATCATGTTTTCACCGACTTTTGCTCCTCATGCCTTTCTGTTGTCTCTATGAAAGCTTTCTCTCTCCTATACGACAGATATTTAGATCCGTATAAAAATGTTCCTTCGGTTTGAGCTTGTATACTATTCCTCACTGCTATTACTATAAATACCGTTTTCTTACTTTGTTGCAGTTAGTCCGGATACCGGTACGCTACGAGGTTTCCTTTACCTTTCTTCCTAGTGTATCCCTCTTCTATGCTGCCCAGACCAATAAACCACCGTTACCTACTATTATGGACGACATTCTCTCTTGAAAAGCACTGCGGCTACGGCAGCTGTTGCCGCGGTTTCTATTGAGCAAATGTTCATTTTCCACTTTTAGGCAACCCCTTTCTGCATTCGCAATTCTGTCTCGTGTGCGTATCCGCTTGTCGCGTTATGTCCGGCAGTAGGGTTAGGCCAGCCATAGTAAAGTTAGTGTCTCTGAGCATAAAGCTGGATTACAGGGCGGCAGCAACAGCGGCGGGCAAACAAAATGCCAACAACTAAACCTAAGTCCTAAACCTCTGTATTCATATATATATATATATATATATATATATATATAGCCATAGAGGCGCACGTGGAGCGGAGCTCTATAACGTATGCCCGATAACTGGTCACGTCGTAGGTACAAGACAAGGATAGGCGTAGGAGGTTTCTGGTGTATGCCACACGTAGCGATCACAGCAACCGGTACAATCCCAAATGGCAGCAGCAACAGTGGTATCAAAAGCAGTGAAAGGCTTTGGTGGCCTCAAGCCTGCTGTGCCTAGTTGCAGACTTCGGGGCGGCAAGCTTGAGAAGAGCGTAGGGAGACCCTAGGGACATATAAACTATAATGGCCATTTCAGTCGTTCCTCATTCTTCTCCCACGGCCGGTCGCAAGGTCCAAGTATCTCCAGCCTATTGTTCTCATTGTTAGATTCCGTATCACCGACTTTTCGACGGCGACCGTCTCAGATAGGCAATTGTCGTTTGGTTTTCTGGGGGGAAGACTCTCGCACTTAGTTCCGTACTCTTCTTAGCCCGGACTCTCGTCCAACTTCCCTTCTCGTCTACGATATTCCTTTAGGGTAACTTCTGCCTTTGCCGCCACCTTTTTTAGCCTTGATATCTACACCAAATAGAATGAACAGAACAAAGATGCAGAAACGTGAACTGAGATATGGAAGTTCCATTAAAAAGGCTGGCTTTGGTGGGATCACTAATGATAGCCGTGCAGAGTATACACGTGCTATTTGTGATAACGGTTAACTACAAAAATGACTTATTAATAGTTTGTAGAATACGAGGTTGGAAGTTACTCGCAGAGAGTGTGGTTGACACGTAATCGTAGTAATACTCTGTCGTCTGCTGACAGCTGCCACTTATATTACGAGTTAGAGTTTACCTGGTAGTTTCTATTGATTTACTTTATGTAAGTGCAACACGGGTGCGAGTACGTCAACCATGAATGAATATCGTTACTTTACACAAGATACCATAAACTGGTGTACAATTATCGATTATATATTATTTGTGTGTGTGTGTGCGCCTATGTCAATGAAACTTCCACTTTTTTCTAGATAAACTCACGTATGTCTTTTAAAGATCGTACTAAAATTAAGTAAATAAAAAAATATAACATCCTGCATAATTGTAGATAACATTTCTCAAGTACAGAAAATGATGATTTTCGTGAGAATACTTTATATTTATCTGTGAATTTTCTTCATTCGATACTTACAATAAAACGATTGGCTATATTTTGAACATGTGTATCATGGCTATATAATAGATGAGCAGAGGCTATAGAGTTTTTTTTTTTTCGACAAAATAGTAGAGATTAATTTTTTTTGTTATTATTTGCCCCCGTCCAGTATTTATGAAGATTTATAAAATTATGTTTGTTTTTATACGTAGGTGTAATGCATGTTCTATCATTCGTTACGGACGGTTCCGTATGTGTGCGGTTCGTATGCATAGCAAAACTTCCACATATGAGCGATCCTGAACTCGGGAAGTGGGGCTAACAGGCTATTTAGTTAGTTGACCAATCCGCTACTGTATTTTATAACATTCGTTGGCATAATAGCTACATTCAACTATTAGTGTAAAAACAAATTTTATTAAAGACTTCGATAGAGGAATAGATGGTAGCTAAAAAATTAATCACAGCCCAGACCGGCGAATCGTTGCTGGCCAATATCTATATACATGGCAATCCATTTAAAGTTTGAACACCAGATGTTTCGGAAGAAGAGTCAGTCCCGACGGTAATATTCATTCCATATATCCTCCGTTCACCTTTATTATTGGGGACTTGAATCTAGCGTGTGTAAACATTTTCCTGATGTTGCGGGTGTAAGAGGCAAGACGTATTCGTATTTTCAGCTAGCCAATCCTGCGTTCGGCGCTCAACGGCCCGCCGATGCATTATATTGCTTTAAATCGTACCGTCTTCCATTGTTCTGTAAACCAGTCCATAATCGTTTCTGTGGTTAATTTTGCTATCGATGGTGAACACTTGCTCCTTAGCGAAGCGTTGGAGACGACCTGTTACTGCTCCATTCTTACGGAAGTCGAGGAAAAGGTTTTGGCTGCCGCCAAGTATCTCGACGTGTACGTAAGGTCTTCTCAAGGTTGCACAGCCATGTTCACACGGGATTCCATTGCGAAACAGTGTTATCGAAACACAAAGTTCATCATTAATGCACTTTTCGCCGACTCAGCCAGAAGCCCTAACTGCTTTCGTATGTCTGTCCTGTTGTATAAGAGGCCTGTCTTGCTCTCTTTGCCCTTCACTCGCGGTGTCATACACTGCCCACTTAAGATAGGTATTATTACCTTGTTGCTGCTTCGTTCAGCATGAAAAAACTGAATAAGGAGCTCAAAATTCTGGAAACGAAATTATTTCAAACCACCGCAGCGAATTTGCAGTCTTTCTGGGATAAGGTTTTGTTTGCTTGTTTCAAATGAACATTATGATAAAACTGTTTGCAACCAATCAGAAATGTATCAAATTAAGACGGATTACTGTGAAAATAAACGACTGAACTATTCTATAAGCTATATCATTGTACAATTTACCTATGTCAAGCAGATAGTTATGCCATACAAAAGGAGAATAACGGCAACAACTTATGTACGCCCTACGCTCTCTCCTGTCAGGTTAATTTAACTAGACAAGTGTAATCCAGTGTGCAAAGGAGCAAAATTTAGTTCAAAGGCTGTCCTAGAACGTAGTTTCGGCAGAAAAAATTCACTAGTCGCTAAGATGTCACGGTGTCTTGCTGTGCAGAGCTTGAACAATCCATATCCTGAGGAGGTATTGAGCACTAGTTTCACAGTATCGATTTCCACTACAAGCAAAAAAATGCGGAGCGATTCCAAAGTACCGTTGTTTATTTCAAGCCTGGCTTAGTATGGTTCCCTGGGCCAGAACCGCTCTATTGTTGTTTCCATAACTATCAGACCGATGTCCGTTGTTGGCCGGATATTAAGATAAACTGATGCGTTGAAACCGATCGAAATTAGGAAAACAGACACATAACATTGAAAACGACGAGCAAATATCCGATGTCTAAAACGACGAATGCCACATCAGCAGCAAATCGAATCTGTCATGTGTTACGGTCTCTCGAGTTTTAAGTTTAACAGATCGTAAACTCTTATCAGTATCATACATTTGACACTCACCGCAATGCATCCGGTGCGTCGAAAATAATATGTAATTTTCTCAATAGTCTTTCAAGAGCTTTCGGCCGCTCCGGTCAGCTCCTTCTTCACCCAATCCGTTGAAATTCCCACCGCTGACCCTGTATGTTGTTTGCACCTCAAGGGAAAGATGACTCCATATTGGCTTGGCTTCAACATTGCCCCGCACGCAGCTCGAGTGAGCCTCTGCAACTGTCGTTTCGAATGCAAATGTTACCAACGTAGTCTTCGCCACTTCATGTTCCCGTTGCCGTTATGCTTATTTGTCGCTCAGTCCGCTATTCTTGCGCAATTCCTATGAAAATTTGACCATCTCCATGTACGCTTGAGCACCAATGCTAAGACCTCCCACAAGTGGTCGACGATGGCCAAGCTACGCGCGCCCATAGTGGGCTGCTCAACCATCAAAAGCCAACTGTTTCCAGGAGGAGAGATCGCTCGGTGATTCTATTTTGCGATCATATACTTGCCAGCGATACGCTTTCAGTTCGATTCGCGCGTCGACAAGAAAAATATCGCGATCGACCAGTAGCGTCACCCATGGCGGTTACCTACCTCTTCGAGCTAATCGCTCGATCAGTGGGTCACAGGCGGCCGGCCCATGGGCGTCCGAGGATCTCTGTGGTCGCTGTCCCGCCTCAACCCTGTTAACGTTATATGATATGAAACAAGACGCGTAACGTGCATACTGCCCGCCGGTATCAATTGACAATAGGCACTCTGCGCCAGTGGTCGTGAACCGCCGACTGCGTCCGCTACACAAGTTTTAAGTGAAAAATCACACTATGCAACGAAGAAGGTAGCGTCAAGGTCCACAAACTTGTTCGACTAATAGGGTCACCCACGCCAGTGTTGTGGCTATAGTTCGCGACGGTCATGAAATGGTTGACTTGAATCGTAGCCTTTCAACGCGTTCCGACTGGGGGCTAGGGAGCGCCGTTGTTGAGAAGTTCCCATTCCGACTGCTTTCCTTACAGCGTCAATAGGTGAGGACTCCACCCCGACTTGACGCGGAACAACTAAGTCGGGTTTAATCGGGACAAACCTCCTCGCTTGCTATCGCTCCCGTAGACAGCCGTATGTATTCGGAAGCTACGTTCACCTCTAGAAAAAATATACCATGCGTACGATGCTTTTGCTGATAGTATTTAAAAAAAAAAATGGTTTAAAACAAAAAGTACAACGCCGACTTACCTGAATATTTATCTATGGGCTAGTTCTATGGGCAGTTCACAAATTCGGACAAAAAAAAAAAACCCGCCCATATCTATTGGGTACAAAACTTGGGACAACCAACTGGGTTTGCTTTTACTCGAATGAGTTATCGAATGAGTCAAACGCTAACAACTCGATATCGCCTTGAGCTTATGAGCGTTGGATCTAATCGTTGGCCAAGTACCTTGCGAACCAATAGCATAGTTTGTCTTCTTTTTTTATGTAATGTATGCATATATGTTTGTACCATGCAAGCTGTTCCGTATTCTGTCTGAAGCAACTTGGAGTGACTCTGTTTCTTTTTTTTCCGCTATTCAAAGCATTGTATTAAATGTATATGTACAGTAATTTAGAAGACAATGGCGCTTACCAAGGCAAATAATAGCTATACCTTGGTAATACACATAAGCTCTGCCAGTTTGGCTAGGGAAAAAAGCCAGGGAGCAACAGGGCACGAACCACAGTAGGACCCTTGACTTTGTCGTCGTTTATAACCTCAGGAAAAAGCGGCCGAGGCATTTGGGCTACTTAACGCCGGTTCATTTTTGTGTGGGACGCATTGTTTGACAATGTTCAAAACAGTTCGACTTGGAATTTTTATCAAGCAGAAGAGTGCGCTGTTCACAGCAGAACACATTTTTTTTTTCATTGACTATGTTATCTATTTACGGCAATGATAACATTAAAAAAATCCAATAGAACAATGTGGTTGACGTATCTACATGGCTTCGTCTGTGTGCACGGGTTGACAATAAAATTGGAAATACTCAACAATATCCCTGACGCTGTCGTTTTACAGTGCGTATTATTGTTCTATGTTCTATGTATGTAACTTGTTGTAAAACAGGCCCAGCTTGAGTACCGGCAAATGTTATGTTACCTTTTCGAATCAATGCAGCGACGATGACAATGGTCTCCTGGCTTTGAGAGACAATCATCCGTCCTGTCGAATAAATAAGTTAAGGTATTTGATATTTAATAAGGAGTGATCGTTAAGTAAACGTCAATAACTTTACACAAAACGGTGGCCCGATAGCTATGCCCCTTACCGGCATCCTTTCGGACAAACGGAAGACAGTTTTTATTAACACTGTTAATTATCACAAGATTGTGGCATTATGATATTAGTGAAATTTTGCTGCGACATAAGGTCTATTTCAATAACGCAATAATGATTAAGAAGAACTCTGAAGATATGAGCCCTTACGCTTGTCGATTTGTAGCGGTCACATTATTGGTCATACTGGGAACACAGAGTGAAGGTATCCACCTTCAATTCAAAAACACAGACACGTTAAATTTCATTTCAACTAGGAAATGACGGACTTCTTTCGATAAAATATACAGGAGCGTACTAGCTTTTGGAAACAGGTCGTAGTGACCATGAATCGGTCCCGCATTCGAATCAGTACAAACAGCGAGCTAATGACCTTGCCCTTAGCAACCAAATCAGAAGTCCTAGAGGTTTGTCCGATTTGAGAGTCCGTTTTTTTTTGCACTTTGTTGCTGTATACTTAGTCTTGACTGACCGCAAGCAGTCACTCTTGTCAACAGCATACCTTGATAATAATAATAATAATTCATTTTTGCTACTGAATAAAGAATTTTTGTTGTCGGGTCCTATCAAGTGTTACTTATGAAAAAATATTGATTCACTGCGAGTACATGTAAATATGCAAGGCATGCGTAAAAATGCTAGAGCTTGTTCCAATGTTTTAAATACGCACAAATAGCATTTTTGCTTAAATTTGGATACGACCCGTTGTCGAATGTTAAAGAACAATCGATAAGCAGCACTGAATACGCATTTGTACCTACATGCATCGATAGGTTTTTTGGTTTCGCGCTACCTAGCTTCCGATTCGTTCACTAACTAGCTGTCACACGTACCAGTATATTAAACAGCACCGCTTTTCTTGTTCCGAGGAAAGGCCGAGGCTAAAGGGCCACTTAGGCCCTTTAGCCTCGGCCTTTCCAGACTTTGCCTTAAATTGAATCATGCATCGTGTCACCACCAGTGTCAATAACTTTACTGACTTTAGCAGCAGTAACATCGTCGTGACGCTTAACAACAGTAACAATGACCCCTAGGTATGTGCGGGAAAGGAGTTAGGTGATCGCGGTCTTAGGCTGGTGGATGTACCACGCCCACCGCTACCTATGGTTGACGCTGCTTGACACATATGCACTAACGTACATAAGGTTAAACACACACTCACGCACATGCATACCATACACACAATTACACACACTTGTGAGTCCCACTTTTGCCAAGAAATCGCTGGGTTCCATCTAGTTTCCTTGCCGCAGGGTGTGCGTCTCCTTATCAGATGTGCGCTCGTTGTTAGTTGAGATAACCGATGGCGTTTGTATGCCACCAGACGCAAGCGGCTGGCGCCGCCTCTATTAGGCGTTAACAGTCAGTCGATCGTCTACCGTTAGCTCTCGCATACGTCCATCAACCTTGACTAGCTTCGATCTTCGCCGTAAGATGTTTGCACTTTTCATTTGGCAGGGTTGTCGCTGTTCTCGTTGTCCCCCCACCCCGCTTTTTTGTTTGTAAGAAACGGTGAACACTTAGCCTGCGTTGCAACGGCCCCTGTTGTTCGTATTATTGTTGTCGTCGTTGATTCTGCCTTCGACAACGAGCGCGACTTCGACTCGTTCTGTTGCCTTTTGGCAATAACCTGTTGTCACTGGCACCACCATGCACACTATTGGGTTATAATGAGCAGAGAAGTAAGGCTAAGGAGTGCTGAAAAGCGCTGTTTGGAACAACTGCCAGGACGACAGGAAAAAATTGGTATGTCGACAAGGAGCTCGAATGATGCAGCTTTCAAATAGGTTATTGAGACAAAGAAAGGAACTATGCAGAAATGTTTTAGGTAAATTTCATATAACTTACAAATATTCGAAATTTGTTCTCTCCTGCTATGGGTGTCATCGACAGGAGAAGTACAGTTGCGTTAAATACAGGAGTACGTTAAGCTTAAGACTGTTTAAAAAGGCTTTGCCAATAGAAGTAAATAATTACACACATGGTATTGCACTATTTTACTGGCCCGTGTCAGCTCGAAAATCTTGTGCGTTTTTGGCCCTGTCGTAACCGTTCGACAGATACGGCCTGACCAATTCTCTCTGAAACTTCGTAAATTGAAAGCGCAAGGAAGTTACTTATTCCATATAGATATTATGAACAGGCATGACAATATACGAATTTTCCTAAAAATACAAATGCTAGACCCAGATCTTATTCGGTCTGCCCCATCGTTATCTCATCTTTAGCCTTCGAACTCTTTGTGCCGCGCTTGACCAACGATAGAGATTCCTGTTTCAGACCCGTTGGTCCTATTTATCTCTAGTAACATTCACGGAAATTAGTATTTTTACTTGTATTCATATTAAACTATTCTTGTCTTCACGAACAACGATAGTGCCCGGAATCGTACACTATAATGAAGGTCCGTTTAAACCTTCTTCTATAACTTTGAATCAGCATACGCTTGTTAGGATGTTTTCTACCAGTGGATGTTGATTCCACTCTATAGTCCTCAAAGGGCTGAATTCATTTGTTTTAGATTTTGGCGACCAAGTGGTTCTTTTTCTTTTCAACGTTACCAAAGTATTTTATGGCAACCTGTGCACAATTATATTGCCTATAAACTATCATATTAGTGAAATGAGATTACCTTGTCATTTACTATGCTTTATAGTGCGAAATCCTGACAAAATCATGCCTATAGCGATAAGTTTATATAGATTACCTTTGTTCGAGCTTTATTCAGTCGGTTATAAGCCTAGCCCTTAAAGAATCGTGTAGGCACAAAAAATAGCTATTACAAAAAAAAACACCTCCGAATTTGCTATCAATATGATCTAATGTATACACGAACTAAAGAGACGTACGTTGCTAATTAGATAGGTAAAATTACCGATCACCAATTAGCAATCAACGCTAGTACTGGCCCAGATTATCAACAGTACATATAATAGGAGTCTCAATAGAACCTTGTTGACCCATCACTATCCGGACGATACTGCCTTTTTTTTACCTGCCGTTCTGACCAATCGCTAGACCACTACGTAACGTTTCGAAGAAAAAGGACTCAGAACCATATGAAGCCAGATCACTGGACGGCAGAGTGGTATCGTTTTGATATTGAACGCCGCTCTAAGTGTTTCCACACGGCGTGCATCTATCCACTGCCATCCTTAGAATGGCTACTGTAAAAACTTCTTGTTGTGCTTGCGTATAGCTGTTACTGCTAGTGCCCTATGTAAGGACACGCAACCTCGTTCTTTTGCTATGTCATCAGATGACTCAACCAGCTCATAGAATGGCCGTAAATGTCTGCGACGGCGATGACGACGACGAACAAAAAAGTGAAAGGCTTCTAAATGGCGTAAACAATGTAAGATAATGAAAACGGAGTCAAAAAACAGACGGTTGCAATCTTGTAAAAGATTACTAAGGCTGCTGCTGCTGCTGCTGCTACTGATAGTACCACAGATGTGACTAGTACAGCTATTGCTTCTGCTTCAGTAACGTAAATGGCGCCGTACTTCACGTTTCAAAAGTTTACCGCCGTCCATGTCGGTGACGTCCTGCTAGCAGGTGGCCGACACTGGACTTCCACGTAGTGGAAACGTGCGCTAAAGGAACAGCACTTACTAGCGCTGTCTGTATAGTGTGAAATACGGTAGTGGAATTGCGACGGTGAGGAAGGGAGGTTTGTAGAAACGAGTTAGTCTGCCGACAACGTACCGTAATCATATGGTAGTACGGATGATGACGAAGCATGATGATATGTGATCTGTGCTGGTTGATGCCGTTGGCGGTGGTCGCGGTAACGGCGCCGGCGACAGCTGTTCAACCGACTGAGCTGTTTTGTTCGACGGCCGTACGTCTATTATTGTCATTGCGCTGCGGCGAGTGCTATTTGAAAGTGGGGTGAACTACAATAGTGGTTGGTGATGGTAACGAGTCGACCGAGCAGAATAGTACGTCGACCAGCAACAACGACGACGACAAAAAAGAAGGTGTGGGTCTCCAAATGAACGAAAACTGAGCTACTATGCACCAACACAAAGTCGCGCAGCCGCAGACGTTCACACACAATTCCTTCGATACCATGGAGCAAAATCGAAGCGATTATGCTGTGGTCCTTATTGTCGATTTCACCTTGCTGTCCTGCTGTTTCTTCTCTTCCGTCAATAACGATAGATAAACCTGTAATGTCGGAGTTTATCATCGATAAATACACACATATAAAATTGATTGCAGGACATCTGTTTGGTTTAAAGTGTTGCAGGAACTCCAGAGACAGTGGCTGGTAGAAAATTTTGCTGCTATACAATTCAGTTTTAGCAATAAGGTGAATTGTAAAACGGTAGGAGACAGTCTAACAGGAGAAGACGCATTTCGTCGAAAAAATGAAATACCCTTATTGGGATCGTTTATTTGTAATAAGTAAATGTCAATAGAAATTGCACTTCGCAAAGTTTCACTACCTCGTGGTGCCTGCCAACTTGAGATCAGCCTGATGGTCTAACTCCGTTGTTGACCTATGACAAATTAAGGCGAACAGAACCCGCGTCGAAAGTCAACCTGAGTTATGCCAAGTCTGAATTATGTTAAAATTTTCGTATGCCAAACAGCTATGACATAATGGGTTTTTTAGGTTTTGTTTTTTTAATTTGAAACTTTCGAAAATATTCGTTAGTAAAAATTACTATGCTGTTACTGTTTCGCTTTTAAATAACGTTAGAAGATTATTAAGATAATTATTTTACCTACTAGAAAAGTAAAATAGGGGAAAAAACTTGTGTCACTATGCGTTGTTTTCACATGGCTTAAGCGTGGAAAGAGCTTTATGATGTAGGTATAATAAGACCGTAGGTAAATGTGTGTCACGGTAATTATGGCTAAATATTGGTAAAAAATGTTAATCTAATCGAAAAATATGAATTTAAATATTCTTCGTGAATATTTTACTTTGGCAGGGCAATAAACATACCGTTAATATTTACATTTTACTTATTAATTTTATATCTTTCCGATTTATATCTAATTACTGTTTTTGTTTTTATTTGATATCTCGTAAAAAAAATATATACCAGTTAGTTGCCGCTCAGTGTACGTATGATATGACTAGAGCTACGTGCGTGCCGTAATGAATCAATAATTGCATATTTTTATATGATCTTTTCACGACCTGAAAGAAGTGGTAAAAACTGGCGGTCTTTGGATTTTATTTATCGTTTTCAGTACTTCAATATGAAAATTCATCGAAAATCTATCGCTTCTAAGCATCTGCCATATTCCGGTCTCTTATATCCGATCTTGTGGCCGTATTTTCAGTACACGCTGTGTGAGTTTAGAAAATGTAAGCTCATGTTAAAATAATGCAGAACAGTGAATTATGCTATAGTATAGCGTAGTTTCTATTTTTTTATCATCAAAACCAATAATTTACTAATACCTACATGTCTGAGCGATATCTTACATTTGTACCAGCCGTAAGCTTCTATAGCGTCTGTGCAAACGAAATTTCTCATACGAACTTGAATAAATCCGAATGACCTGTCCAGCTGTGACAGAAGTACGCTACAGAGATCAGACCGACTCTAATTGTTTGTAGTTGTATTTTGTTATGTTGGCTTTACCTCTACTAATTATACGATAGTGAAATATATAAAATAACTTCGTGAATAGTATTCAACATATTAGTAATATATGACGATGATACTGTTCCAACATAATACACAATATGGATGAAGAAAAAATCATTTTTAACATAATTATACCTTCCCCCCTCTATATCTGTATCGTTGGGTATGGGCGGGCATTACGGAACAATCCTGTTAGTACGCCTCAAGCACTAGGGCCGCTTTCATAGCTTACTACTTAATTGCCAATAAATATAGTATTGTCTACTATTTATAACGCTTATAATAAATCGCGGTATTAACAATGATCCGATAATACACATCTATCATGTAGGTCTATCTGAGGCCATTGGTTTAAGCGAGGATCCATCATTGATTTTTTGCCTCGTTGGTTGAGTAATTACGATGACGATCAGGCCTCGTTATTTTTAGAAGAATTATTATCATTATTATTGTTCCTGCATTAACTGAGATACTCGCCATGCTTGAATCGTTCTCTTCAACAAATACCATTGCTTGTCCTGGCAAGGACTTGTGATTAGCTGAAGGAGATTGCTTAGCAGGGACAACATCGCATTCAAGCTGATGCCGTATATCGAACAATTCGAACATACGTCATTTTTGGCTTAGTGATAAGTTGTCATTGAGTACATGCACAGTAAATATTGATTTTTTTTTCCGTTTTAAGACGTATCCACATTACGGCCTGTCTATCGCTAATGAATACGCGTGCTCTGTATAGCACCTGTATGTATACTCTATTTACAATGTGTTCTCCTTGTGGCGGTACAGCGGTAATGTGCTGATCTACTAAACTCAGGTACGTGTAGTAAGGGCACGTGCGGTAATTTTGGTTCGAAGTCAGGTGAGTACAACCTTCGTTTAGCTTTGGGAGCCAGCCGTTCGTACCGGACGTAAATCTAAAAAATATTTAATTCTTTACTTTGCTTTACATTGAATGCTACATTGAGTAGCGTTGTACGGTAAACAATGACAAGCAGGTAAGGAACCTGAGGCCAATCAGACTGTGGTGCAAAAATGACGCCCCAGCACGAATTCAGTCACACTATGCCGCATCATGCTCGCCACTCAGGATATTAGCACGCATCTGAGACAACTCCGAATAAATAGGTTAGTTTTTAAGCTTTTTCGAAAATAACAAGGTCATGCATACTATTCATTCTGCTACACATATTTTACTATATATTTGTCATGTGAACAAATCCTGTAAATGTGCCTTAAACAAATTTCATAGGAAATTCAAAAGAAGGAGGTTTAAAACGGCCGGCCACGATGCAGGCTTTCTTCGGCGTCGTGCCGTAGTCACAACGAATGAAATAAATCTACATTCTTCTGTAAATACTTAAACTGCAGATCGTGCTTTTCTTCCCATACGAAAGTAACTAGCTGTTCTAAATAACAAGCATCTGCTATGCTATAATGTATATAGGCAATCATTATATGAACGATATTACACAAGTATAAAACTGGCAAAAGATACCCCCGCAAGGTGGCTCGTGGGGGCGAACTATGAGGGGGCTAAAAATATGAAAAGAAAAACGTGCAGACGAGCAGTTCCACCAACAACTGATGCCAGCTTATTAGCGCTGAAAAAAGCTGCTGGATAGAAGATGGGTCTTAAGTGTCGGAAGCAAATACATAATTACAATTAGTACCATTATTACTATGGCTAGCACTCTGAGACGAAAGAAGATCATTCCTGCTCCGTAAAAGGAGCTATTCGAGTCTCAAAATACAAAGAAAGCAACACAATAGAGCAACGCAGAAGATTGTCACCTTTTGCCTGATGCCATATGAACTAGCATATCCGTTTCCTTCATTTTTACCCAATATCCCTCCCCGGCCACCCAGCCAAAATCCGAGTCGTAATGGAGTTGCCAGGTCTAAGCATAAATAGATCTCTTTTCGAACATCGGTAACCGATCGTAAACAAATCGCTGCAATTTGGAAATTCGGCTGATGCTCGCGCGTGAGGTCAGAGCGCTGCTCGACACTATCGACAAACAATACGTATGGAGGTGCCACAATTAACAGTAATTCGTGTAAAGCATCGACCCCGATCATTATTACCGCGGTGTATTCGGTGCAACGAGGTCTTGCAACTTTCTAAAAGCTATAAAAATCTATGTAAAGCTGCGCGTGGCACTAACCACTAGATCCTGTGTTTGAGCGTCTGTAAGCGTTTGTCTTAGTCGCCGTCGTTTTTAGCTTCCATTGCCGTTGTTATTGATGATAGACATAGAGCGGCTGACGTCCGTAACTTACCGGCCCAGGACCGTATTCCCGCATTAAATTGTGTCCAGTGAGCTTTTGGGTCGCCCTCTTTCGACTACCTAGTGAAGGAACGAGGCGCTCGAGCCAAATTGACGGCAGTAGCATCAGTACTGGGTAATTCAGCCAACGCAAACGAAGCTTAGGCTTCTCCTGCTGCCGCGAGTGAAGACGCCATCAGTCTCAAGGCGTGCTTGCGAAAAGTGCCAGTTCGACAATAGAACAACCTGCCTGCCTGCACCGAAGTTTCCGCCTTATCGCATCACTTGAAAGTGAAATTGCGGAAATGGCATTCGGTCCAAACCTCAGAACCCGTTAGAATCGCTGGAAGTGCCACAGGAGTTACGTGCTTGGTGCTTTCCTCATTTCTTTGGCGTATCTTGCCTCGCCCGCCTGCCTTATCATCCTCTTTTTACACAACAACAATAACAGCAACTATTGCGACTACGACTCTGTTCTCAAAAATAGAAGGTACACAACATACGCCGATATCCCAAAGGTCTGAAGAGGTCTCCTAGGCCGGCTACGTTGTACTTTTTGCTGCTGTTGTAGTAGCCTTATTGATTGACGCTTAGCAGAATACGTAGAAAGCGCGCTATCGCTGACAAAGCAGTAGAGTGAGACTAAGTGAAGCGCGCGGGGCATTTTACGAAGAGATACAAAGATCTCGTCGGCGGTGGAGGAGTTACGTGGCCTGCACCCGCGCCCCCTTGACACCGTCTTTATCCCTCTACCGCGAACGAAAGCGTGAATCTTTCAATCCTTGGCAAGAAATGAGATTCTCTCAAAGCGTTAACGAGAGAGCTGGAAAGATTCACTTCTTTATTGTGACTTTACCCCTGCGCAACTACCGCCAGCCATAGCGTTCGCGCACCAAGACGCTTCAGTTAGTTTAGACGCTGATTTGCCTTCCTCTTTTCCATCCATGTGCAACACTTGCCATCCCGTGTGTTTCATGCCGTCGCTGTTGTTGATATTGTTATCGTCGATCCGGCTGTTGCCAATAGTACTGTTTATTCTCTTGAGCCTCACTTAGTCTTCGGTGCAGCTGTAGCCTCGGTTTGAAGTAGTCGTTGTCGCCGTCATCATCGTCGACACGCCATAGCCACCGCCACTCGGTCGCGGCGAAGATCCAATCACTCTTCAGCTGCGATGAGCATTTCATACTGCTCCTTTGCATATTGGTTCCAGGCGGCTTTGCCATCCTGCAATGAAATATCAGGTCAATGAAAACGTTGACATTGAGCGGCAGATTGTAATAACAGTAACAATCAATCATAGAAATCGAGAAGCTCGATCGAATCTATCCAATAAGGATCATATGCATATAACACTGGTGGTAGGGGTTTCCCGAAAAGGTTGTATAAGATCAGCGTCAGCAATATAGTCTAATATGTACAGCCAATTGCTACATTGTGGGGCAATATATATATATATATATATGTACATGTGAAGATTCGAAGATGGACTTGTTTTAAGAATAGTCGTTATTGACTAGGTTATTTCTCATCATATAGCCATAGTCGAATCACTAGACACCACCTCTCACTTCTTCGCTAAGAAACATCAAGTATATAGTCGTTATTGTGAAAATATGACGTGTGACTACGTCGGCTACGTAGCAGGGTGAAATTAAAGTAACGGCTCTTATAGCAGTGGAAATAAAATTGCCCCTTTCTGAAATATGGTAGGAAAAACTTACCAACGATCTAAGCATAAACGTTAGTAAAATACATGAAGTACACTGTTTCTAATGTACAATAATCATCACTTTAGATGCCTCATTTAAACTATTTGTTGATGATTTAACACTAAAAAGAAGAAAAAGGTCGTTTTTACAATATATCTTCGTGTCTAATAATGCTTCCGCACATTGGCAACACCAAGAAAAACCTAAACAGATACGGAAATGTATAAATTGGGTGTCAAATCACGATGTTCTCCCTATTGTCCAGTGACTATGAGAGCCAATATTTACGAATCGTTCAGCCCACGTTATTACGTAATAGTTTCAAGTCAAAATAGTCTTTACTATGAATAGGTATATACTAAAGTTTCTGTTCGTTGACCAGAAAAAAATATTCCCAAAGTGTCTGTAAACGATTACTCCGGTCGGCAGCGTGTAGCATTTGCCAGCTGCTCTAAGGATATCAGCAATATTAGGGTAGCTGAAAGTTTTTAATTTAAGTACCAAGTCGCCTATTCGCCATCTATCGGAAGTGACTGCA
This sequence comes from Varroa jacobsoni, assembly GCF_002532875.2. Taxonomy (NCBI): domain Eukaryota; kingdom Metazoa; phylum Arthropoda; class Arachnida; order Mesostigmata; family Varroidae; genus Varroa; species Varroa jacobsoni. The sequence goes on from NW_019214475.1 coordinate 105,444, forward strand.
ACTTATTTCACATGAGTGCATTGTAGTAGTCGTCAAACCCGCTTGTTGAGGGGTAGTTATTCCAATAGAAGATGTTAGCTCGTCAGAGTGTCTGCTACCTGATTACCGTTTTATGGAAAGGGGATATCAACTATAGAAATTGTTAAACATGAATGTCAAAATCAAACAAAAGACATTTAGACGTACCATAATTTTTTTTTCTACTTTAAAATATGCTGTGCTTATTTAGTTGTTGATATTTTTAAATGGCTTTTTTATACTTATAGTCAGATCATTTTTCAACCTGGGCTATAGGTAATTTATTTTCAGAGAAGTTGGGTTGGTGGCTGATTGAAACTCCAGTAGATAGCTTATTCTCTATGAACTTACCGAAATATTCGGCTTTTTGGTCCTACCCTTGTTTGCTTAGTATGCTTGGCCAAATTTACGCTAACAACAAAAACACGTACTAACCATGCTAGCTGATATACGTATTTTTAAAATGAAAAGAAGAACCTTTCTTCCTCGTGGGACAGGTCTCGTTAGGACACTCGCTGGTAATTATTCTACGATTCTTCAGTTTTGCTTTTATTATTATCAGTTAATTTGGTCAACCTAATGGTTTAATAATTTGAATAAATAATTTTTGCTCGTGATTATTTAACAGCGGTTGTTCTATTTTAAATTTGTATATTATATATCTTACTTAGATAAGGTCTTTTCAGGTCCTATAGGAATTAGAGTAAGCCTTTGGTCCCTTATTGAATGAACAAGGTAAACCAGCCATTTTTAAAGCAGTTCCAGCTTCTGTTATGCAATTTTGAACTAGCATAACGCTAAAGCAAAAGAAGGCCTCCACAAAATAGTCCTTTTGTTACAGCAGCAGATAGCCAAAAGGCCTCCTGTTAGCCCATATGAAGTTTATCAGATTTGCCTAATTGCTGCGAAATGTGACTTCAGGTTGATGAGGGGAACGTGATGTAACAAAGGCCTGGAAAAATGTAAATAACGTATGGTTTACAACGTGACGCGGGGTCGACCGGCCAAACGAGCGGCCATCTACTAAATGTTTCTGCCGTGTATGGTCGCTGGCTACGAGCTAAGAAAAAGCCGTTAACTCTTGGTGACCAGGCAAACTACCGCACAAAGCGTCCCTCAAGAGTCTGCATACTGCTACTGCGATTGACGGTATATAGCTGAGATACTTTACGCATGCCGTAAATTTAAATAAACAATCGGACGGAGCTGTTTCTGTTCTTGCTGCTGGCATATAGCCACAGCGTTATTTATTCACAAGCAAATTCACTCGGGTGCAAAAAAAAGCCCAGATTCAAGCGAGCGACGTACCGCTTAGATATGCAAGGGGAAACATAGCATATTTTCGCTTGCTTTTCTTTAAATAACCGCGCAAATTTATACAAGGCTGCGCAATCGGTTGATAGGTGCACAATTCAACACGAAACATTAATACTACCACTAAAGCTGAATCTCCAGTCCCTCTGTATAACCGTTATACTCTCTATCAACTAACAACTAGAATGGCAGAGTAAAGGTATCTTGTGTTCGTGTACCGTATACCAAGTCGGCGACTTTACTAAACGCCTGCTCTCTGATTCTACTCTTTATAAATAATTACCTGGGCTAACCTGAATTTTCGACATACACAAGGGCAAAAAATATGGAATTTTAGGGGTTTTTACACCTATTTATTTTTGAGATAGCCGTGAAAACGGCCAGAAGTACGTTTAAAATTTTACATTGGGTAACGTTGCACCAGAAAGCCCATGTCTGATAAAAATAACTTATTCTGGATTATTTACGATATCGATGAAGAGAATTCATAGCGGCTGATAGAGGACGCATGTATCGTTATTGCCATCCAATACCATTTAGTGGAAATGAAGTACATGTCCGATCCAGGAAACGTGCCATTTGCCCTTGGCTTTTACTTGCTAGGACATGTCACTATTCAGACTGATGCTGCGTCGGCACTACAACCTTAGCTGGGCCTACTTACATTGATGATGATTATTGTGACCAATTTATATCTGTGGAACAAAGACTGAGGATTTGTTTTACGTACTTTTTAGTACAGTTATTGATGTGAGATAACCAATCAATTTTAAAGGTTTGATAGAACAATTCTTAGGTGTGTATAGTATTTACTCACCATCGGTCCTGAGCTAAATGGATCGGTTTGTTCATGTTCTAGGTATTTCTCGAGATTAAAGAACGTATCGAAAAAGACACCGACCTGTAAAAAAAATATGTTTGCTAAGTTACGCTTTCGGTCAATTCCGGCATTAAATGTAAATAACACACACACGGGGTTGCATGAATCCATTGATGACTAACCTAAAAATGTCTCCTATTATCCACGGTAGTCTCTTCGTCACTGAAACTAACTTCTTTATGCTTATGAAGTTTGTTTATTCGAAGTCGAAGGTGACTAATACCCTGATTAATTGCGTAATAAGATAAAGCTAGTCCCATATAAGTTCTTACCGCTTGCGATCGTTTTAGGTCTCCTAAAGTGAGGAAGTTATCCTGCGAGGGTTTAATCATATCAACCATTTGGCAAAGTGCATCCTCAAAAGGCATTGCCTGGAGGCCAAGACACTCCATTCGTTGGGTTTGTTCTTGATAGAAGAATTCAAGCTCATACAGCGATAGGCGTCCATCGCCGTCCAAGTCCATGCATCTGGAAAGTATCCATAATAGATTATTTCAGTTTGCTCTTATATCTTTGTTTGGGAAGTTGACGCTTCTGAAAGGAGTTCATAGTAGACCAGACAAGCCTTCATTGCGCTGACATTCCCGATCCGTAAACTAAAGATGTCTGTGCACATAAGGGAAACAGTCAGGCGTATCGAAAGTCGAAATCAATAAAGTTGCTTATTAGTAGAAAATTGCTTTGAATCAGTCGTCGACCTACTAGTCAATCTATCCCAATCTGCAAGGACTCTATATGTTGACTCCATTTCTAACGGCATATTTAACAGCATAAGGCTTTTGGTAAAATATAAACACAATTGATAAGACATTCACACTTGCACTGGCCAAGGTTTACATCTGCGCAAAGCAACACGGTTTTGACATGTTATTTCTCATAGGTAGTTCTCATAGAAGCCTTTGATCTAAGTTGTTCTTAATACAATGTAAGTAAGCGCAGCAATAGTTATAATGAATTGAAACTGTAAGTTAATGCTATCATGATTTGGCCTCTTCAAAGAACGCTTAAAATGTCGATGCATGACCTCTAGTTTCCATCTAAACGCGGAAGTCTTTCAAACAAAGTAATCTAACAACGAAAACATTTTGCCTAATCAGTACCGTATGAACGGGCAACATTATTCGATAGGTATAGGGGAGCATATGGTTAAATGGGACAGGGGCTGCATGGGCTATATATATAGATTCTATACGTTTACTTAAAATTTGACTTGATTACCAATAAATTTTCAGACTTTTGAGATAATCTGAGACAGCTGAGCTTTGAATTTTCCTTGAATGATGAAAAATAAAAATAACCAGCTGTTTTTAGCACAGTTTCGAAGGCTGCATCTTCAACAACAAACTGAAAAAAAGGCTACGATCATTACATCGAATTGGATTACATAACTACCCTGGGGGTCTGTGGGCCGCTGCGTTTCGAGCATATGCAAAACCGGAGGACATCGATGCCAATTTTAAAGAAAAATTAAAGAATTTAGTGACTTCAAAGTACAGTTTAGGTTAGCAGGCACGCGTATATGTATACGCATGTCAAATTTAATATTTGTATAAGTAAATTTTTACTAAAATTTCGATTTTTATCACCCGAACGAATTGCTTCAGACAATAATTGCCGATACATTCGCGATATTCCGAATGCTGGTTTTGCATAACGCATTATTATAATACGATTTCTCCTCACTTTTCAAACACAATGGAACCCGTGGGTGTAACAGTAATTCGGTCATTCAAAACCCGACTCTATACCTCGCAGCATCATATTATATCGATCCGCGGTAACCGAATCATCCTCTGACCTGTCTACTTTGACTGTGCCTGATTGAAAACCATCGACCCCTCTACCCATAATCACATCCCCTTCTAGAAAAGGTATCCCTCTTCAGCTTTGTTGGACGGCTAAATTGTTGCAAGGGAATTAGCAGTCAACGACATTGGTACGTTCAACAGATATTTTCTCGAAAAGGAGTTAACAGTAGTAGGCCCGTTTGGGCCACATAATCGAATAGTCTTTAGCGTATATGCTGGTACAATATTTTTCTTTATCGTGTCCAACGAGGGCGCTAGATAAATATTGGCCCATATCGTCTCACCTCTTCAAGCTAGCATATGAACGTTATGTTGTTGCTAAATAATGCTACTTCAAGTAGGACAAAAAATATGAGTACAACAGAATTGAACTACTTCCTAAAACGAATATCTACATAAAATGTATATAATGAGCGCACCGTTCGGAAAGGATTATCGGCAACATCCTTCGGCCGTCTGACGATCGAACTTCCCACTATGTTGACTATGGTAGCCCATTCGGGTATGTTGTTTGAACGGACAGACTTCCGAAGGATGCCCTGACGGCGCCTCGATAAGCTTGGGTGAATGTTAATAGCGATTTTTACCCTCCAATTAACTGATAAGCCATGATGCCAACAGCTCTCTGTGCGTACTATTGGTAGTCCAAAGTGCGCGTTCTTCGTTCGCAACGATAGGGGAAGTGATCGCTGCGTCAGCTTTAGTTATAGCGGTAGAGAACCTTCAGTTTGAACTTATCGCAGAGAGGAGGACTCCGGAAGGAAATCGAAACTCGAGAGGTCTTTAGCGCGTTCGCTCTATCTGTCTCTCTCCTTTCACACAAGAGGTCTCATTGACAGAGTGTCTTCAGAACAGCATGTGTGCTCTCGGCATAGAGCCTGAGCAGCTCGCTGATGCCGTCCGTAGTTGAACAAATCCTGGGCAGCGAACGGCAAGCTTATTGGCCACCTACCAAGGAAGGCTGTTTGCGTACGCCCTGCGTAATCTCTCAGCCACGAGAAACGGTGAGACCGTCTCGCGTATCAATGGTTGTATATGCGCGTTCCGCAGGACATGGTTGTTGGCCAAGCAACAGATTCTCAATACGTTCCAACATAAATAAAACGACTTGAATTTAGAAACGATTATTTAGCTTACTAAATAACTAATTGAAATGAGATGTTCATGACACAAGTACGCGTCCACGTATCGAAATTTTACTATGAGCTTTGTCGAGATGGCCTAAATGAAAGTGAGATTATGGTGTCAGGGATATTTAGTCCATTCTGTATCTGTATAAAACACTCCGAGTATGCTAAATATGCGCCGAGTATTTATGTACCATATCGAGTGCAAAGTTTGTCTTGTTCGGGCGTGCACCACTCGGAGCAGACGCCACGTTCATGAGTTTCAGCTTGCTGGAAGAATATGCCATAGCAATCGTATAATGGCAATAACCGCCCAGGATACCAATTTCACGGATCCACCTTCTGTATTTATTAAACAGTCAAGTCTGATTCCATCGAAAGTAGCGATTGCATAATTGTGATTTATTTACATTTAATTCATCTATAAACACATATCCTTGTTCGTAAGTAGTTGACGATTTGACCCAGTTGCGGTCTTCAAAGGGACTATAGCGGATCCATCACCGTATTATATACAATTTTGATCGATATCATCAAAGGACTCATCACACCTGAGATGCATGTTATAGTTACGAAATCGGAGTCTCTGATTACCTACCTGAACCAGTACTCAACGGCTCTTGGATGCTTTTTATTCTCTTCAGCAAGAAGGAAGTAGACGAAATCTTCATATGACATCCGACCCCTTGCCTCTGGGTTGAATATTACCACGCCGGACGTAAATATCCGTTCTATGATTCGCGTCGATAAAGCCGCATTGTTGTGTTTGGCCATGTCGTTCTTATCTATCCACAGATCATGATCATCATCCAATTCCCAGAATTTACAATAAATCACATAAAAGTGCTCGTACGAGAAGTAGTCCGTTATCTGAAAAGGTATATGTGTCACATTGGGCAAATAAATGCTATTTAATTTTGTATTATGCTAAACATTGTTTAAAAATTTGTGCTATATAGAAGGATGTTGTAAGCGAGTATACGAGTAGTTGTCATATCGTGAATAGTCCAGTGCGTTTTTGCCTCTGCAAGGCAGTACTCGCTGCCTTTATAATAATCTCTGTCATTTATAATAATCGTTCTCATAATCTCGCAACTACTGCGTCCTAAATTTCAAAGTTCTGTTGCAAAATATCAACAACCGCCATTGGAGATGGCCTTAATTATTCTTGTGACCTACCAGCCACATGTTCAGTGATCAGTATAATACCCAAAGAAAAAAACAATCGTTGAGACCCTCAAGAATATGCCCGGCGCGCATAGGCTGCGTTCGAAATAACAACCTATCGAGCGACGACAGCAGAAGGCTGGCGTCGTCGAGCTAGAAACGACATGCGCCTTCGGCTGTTCGAGCGATAGCAGCAGGAAGAAGACCAACGCGAAATGGCGCTACTGGTAGTACTAGCTGCTTAATAAAACTTTTTTTTTCAGCTGTGTTACTTATATTTAGGATAAAGCTGATTAATTACGTTGATAGGATGTAAAATACTTATCGGCTAGCTCCCTAATGCAGTGAATCACGATACATCTCCTATGCGTGCTCGTATTCGACGACGGTTGGTTTAACATGTCTATTTGCTTCGCCGAAACGGATAGAGAGCCCCGTTGGGGTATTACGTCGCTCTGCCGGCTTACCGCTCTCCTTCGCAAGCTATTATTGTTCGATATCGTTAAGTCGACGTCGTTCGGGTGACGTAGAAGCATCAGATGTGCACGTACAATTTTACCATTGTCCATGTAGATATGGAAGCGCTAGTCTGTACCCCTCGCATTCTCTTACTATGCTAGTCTCTATCATGACTCTTCGTCTATTTATCTATAAAGGGGTAATTTTGACATTAACAACAGCCGGATGTCCGGGTGACTACAAGCGTGTTTAATTAACTGCTTGACATTTAGGCCTAACTGATAAAAGTTGTGAAAGGAGCTTCTTACGACCCTCATCGTACCCGTGCGTATCTCTAGTCGTCGTTAAGTTCTTGACGGTAGCTTCTGCGTACGACTATAAAAGCACTCTGGAAATACGCGTTCACAATTCAGAGTAATCATGTACAAGTGTTCGTCGTTACAAAGACGCCCATTAATAGACATTAAAGTATGTGTATTGTAAGCAAACCTTGTTTATATCGTCTTCTAACTCCAGCAGGCGTATAGTCTGCATCAAATTGCTACGACGAACTTCGTCTGCGTATAGTTTACTTGACCACGTGGCATTGATGTCGTAGTAAATTCGAGCTATCACAGTTGTCACGTATCTGGAATGCCAACGCCACACAAAAACACAGGTGTATTTATTACCTATAGAGAATGGTGCCTGTTTCAAAGATAGCCTTCATGGACCTCCATACTCTCCTAAGAACTCTAAAGAATATTCGCCCACGTCCATTATAGATTTAATGCGCGCATTATATATGCGTTGTAGCTAAGATGGCTGTATCGCATCAAGGTTATCACGTAGCCGATGAAAGAAGGAAATTTCCGGCACACCAACAGCGTTTCAATTAACAATTTGTAGTACCTCTTTCATCTACCTTTTTTCTAGTTAAGCAAATATGCATATGAAAATACGCGACGGGCACACGTAGGGCGAACCAACCAATCAGGGGGCAAGCGTGGTTGAGAGAAAACGATAGTTTGTGGAGTTGGACAACATCTGTCGTGTTTGGGTCAGTATCATCGGGAGATCGGCCCTCAGGGCATCAGGTTCCAAGAGCTCAAGGACGAAGAAACCGGTCTCGTTAGTGAATTACCCATGAGCGACGAGCTACGCGTTCCCGATGCGATCGGAAACACGAGGAATTCCTCTACTGTTGCCGCGACAGAGTAGGTAGTAGATTGGCCATTTCCTTGTCAGGAGGGGGAGAAAAGCGGAAACAGGTCATAAGGTGATTCTTCACCCCCTGGGAAGGCTTTTCCTGAGTAAGTTCTGGCTGGACACGAAAAGAAGCTTAGACTATAACGCACCCGCGATGAATGCGCACTCACACATATACAATGCATCGTGTGAATTTCCCGCGCTAAGTCATAAAACAGTTTCCGGCCGATTCTTCTAGGAACGAAGATCAGCCTAAGGGGTGAAGGGTGGGGGGCGGAGGGTACAGAAGGAACGTGGGACACTGTACATGACCAAAAATCGATAGCACAACTATTGAAGCATACGTTGTTTCCCGCTGGGTAATCTTGCTCAATCTGTAGTTGGCTGTGTCTAGTATTTTTAATTTAAGCCTTCTGTCACCTTCCCTCGAGTAAAAAACTATCTGCAAGTTTAGCCAGATTGTTTATTCACGTAGAATATAATCCTCAGCGCAAGTCAGATCTGCTGTCCGTAAATAAGCCTTTATTTAACACCAACAATAATTAAATAGTTTATAGGCAGGTCTTTCGTACACGTACCTATTTATTCGTGGATATAATTAGGTGAGAACGTACATAAAATACAAACCTGGAGTGGAATTCGGGAGCCTCGCGCAGGAAGTGCAGTCCAGGATGGTTTGCGATTACGTCTAATACCTGTCACAATAAACAAACTAGCAAGTTCGATGTCAAAGCAAACGAATCATCGTTCAAACAAAGTGGAGGGCAGCAAATTAGTAGAGCGAGAAAGCTGCCTACGTTCGAGGAGATGCAGCCAGATGTGAAAGGACTCGTGGCATCTTTTCTTACAGAGCATCAGCAGCGATCGCTTCTGTTCTTGGCCAGTCACCATAGAATCCTACCAGCTCAAGATGTGGTAATTTTAGAGGGAGCCTGACGGGCTATATTTGGTACACGTGGGATGGTCTACCAACAACGCTGTCAGGCAACAACGTTGTGAGCAACATAGCAAAACAAAACGTAGAGATAGAATAAAATGGCACAGAGAGATCTGGGCAAAGTTCAGAAGCCAGAGAGTGGGTAAGACATGAAAATAGGGGAAGAATTTCGATCGGTTTCTACCAATCACGATCGGACTTTTGTAGTCGCGTGTCTCTTTCTCCTTACATAATGTTGGCAAAAGTTAACGGAGCAGTCATACTCGCTGCAGAGTAGTCGGTGCCTTTAGCTATGCTGGTATGGACAAAATAAAGAAAACAACGCTAGATGTACAGTGCTGTTGTTATAACACGTAGGGAAACAAAGGGCCGAAAGCAAACCAAAACTCCAATGGCGCGTTCAGAGTTAGGTTAGTCAACTGGCCTTAGTAAAACTCTGTAGGAGCATCCTGGCAGGCGAGGTCGAATAGTCTACCTTATGTGAGAGCAGTTAAATAGATCGTCGTTGTAACCCTGCTAAGTTTTATCACAGATAATTATACTGACTCTAAAGGCGTCCTAATGGGATACAGGACATAAGGTTATGAAGTATTTTATCTTCGAAGTTACAATGAGAACAAGGATGTCTAATTAACAAAAAAACGTGGATGAATTGTTATTATACGAAGCACTAGTGTTCATGGCTTTATTTTGACTGAGCCGGCGTATATTTATATACTAGTTCTCGTTATGTGCTAAATTCTATTACTGCGGATGTATCGAAAACGAATAATTCTGATATAATAACAAAAAAGCGTTCACTCTTCTTCAGAACAGTTGAAGACAACGTTAGTATTGAAATAATTCCCGGGATAATTTACAGCCCTATTAAGACAGCTTCATTTCAAAATCTTTTTTTTTTTTGGCTTTCATTGTCATGAACCTACATGCACCATCCTATATTTGGCTTTGCTTATAAATATATTCTTCTAAAAATGACTTGTGACGACACACTTAAAATTTGAATTATAACTAGATGTATACGTGAGCTTAGAAACGCTTACAATTGGCTTGAAATCATCCGGCATCAGGTAGTTACGTTGACCGTTAGAAAGAATCTTGATGAACCACGATACTTCATCACGCCCGTTCAACATTATCCTGAAACAAAGCATCATCAAAAGCATAAACAAAAACAAAACCGTACGTAGGTAAAATAGCTCGCCAGGAAATTGTATTATGGAATTTTCCTTATATATATTCATACTTCTCTTATTAAACAATTGCTCAACTTCTATAGTTACTGTCATCTGTGCGTGTGATGAGGGCTTGATAAATATTAAATGTTTTTTTTTTGTCTATATATGCGTGTATTTATATTTACGCTGCGCATTTTTCTTGAAATGCTTCCAAAATGGTCGCCTAGTTTTTGAGATGACATGACGTCCTAATCAGTCTTGATAGTTAACGTAGCATGCCCAAACATTATAACTAACAACCAACAAATAGGAACTGAAACAGTGCCATCTCTGTATCACTCAACAGCCGTGAGTCACTGTTGGGTGTCACAAAACAGACCACGTGGGCTAAATAATTGTGCAGTTATTTATCGCTGAATAACTTACGATTTCCAATAATTGAGGAAGGTTTGTTGATGAAGGCCCCGATCAGTAATGGTGCCACCAGCTGCAATAAATAATGCCGTCTTCCAGTAAAACGGAAGATCGCACGCTTTGACAACAACTGAAAATTTGGCCACTGTACAATAGGCATCGCCAACAAGCTGGTACGCTTGCACGATTTTCTTCATCTGAAGATCAATCTCCCGTGGGTCACAAGGTTTACCTTCGGGGTGATAGAAGACCGGAATTTGCCGTGTTATACATTTCGACTGGATTGCCCGACGAAGAGTCTCACAATGATCTCTTCCAGGGACAGGTGGTGATACATGAGATGCGTCTTGCGGTACCTAGAAAAAGAAAAAAACGTACCGACGATAGCTAAATTACCTTTCTCTATAAAGCTCCTTAGAATCTGATCCAACCTTAGTTCACGAGTACGAAGAAGTAAGCTTACATCTAACATGTAGGGCATCAAAGCAGAGCCTGATCACCTTTGTGTAGTAAAACTTGTAGCTTACTAAATTAAGTGGGCCATTTTTTTAAATTGAGCCTTTCACTATTTCTGTTCACGGCTAATTTTAAGGAAGTCCAATAAATATGTCTTTATTCTATGAATTTGATAGATTTGGCAAAGCTCTTCGATATATTGCTATGCAACGAGTCGAGAGCAACGGTCTACTGTACAACGTTTTCAACGTGAGGTACCATCACTACTTTGACGATAGTTTACCACCACGCAGTATTTTTATCTAGCGCTTTTGCTACGGTCCACAGCAATGATGATAATAATAATAGACACAAGCTGTATAAATAAATAAATTTACTTTTCACAATAATAACGAGGGATTGACTGGAATAGGCATGGACAATAGGTATAGATCTTCACAACACAAATTCACCGAACACTCTTAGCCTAGTTGTTATATATTATATAATGCATATGCCATAAAGCCACTTTTTGTTCGTCTTTTTAGTTGTAAGAGGACGACGAACAGCAACAAAAGTAACGGCGTCCCTTAAGGGGGACCCTGTCGAGGATCTGAGCAGGTTATGCGACGATCAGAACGGTGACGTCCCTCGTGCAGATTGTTCTGTAGAGTTCTACCTCTAACATTGCTTTTCTAACGTCGTGATCATTGAGCGATGGAAGGACACAAAGTTTCTTATATTTTCCATTTTCTGCCTTGATATTAAGAGAGAGGAGCAAACCAGGACGCAATCGTCTCCTGAGGTAGGGTATAGCAATACCCACTATGCCTTCTCACGAATCTGGCGTCGGGGATCAGCTAGTTAAGGTTACAGTGGCGCCAGTAGCAGCAGTAGCTACCCAGAAACACAAGACGGCACACACAAAAATCTAAAGAATATGCCCAAGCGAGGCCAACAGAATCCGCCAGCAAAAGCTGCTCGAGAGCAAGCAGACGAATTGTTGATCGCCTGCCCCAGCATAGCGTTTCAGCGTCCTAAGCTATAGTGTCTAACAGTTTTGCGGTTCATATCGGACCAAACTGCTCTTTCTAATCAACCTACGTGATTCTTGTGCCTGTGATATGTAAAGGTGGATAAAGGTAGTCTGATTCCATTTAACGCTAGATGGGGTAATCTCCCGATGACTGTTGTTAACTAACACGGACACTGTACATTGAATAAAAAAAAAATGAACGCAAAAACTGCAGTACCGTGTAAACGTTCGTTGGAAGAAGGGGTACATGTATTCTTAATCATACGAATGTGTTAGATTTATTGAAGAAGGGTGCTCAGTTTCGCGCGTATGCTAGCTGGAATGAAAAATTATTCATACAGTCAACGTCTAATTATGTACAAGACAAGTGAATATATTAAGAAAATGTTTACGACCTTTTAATGAACCAGTATGCACAAGCTGACCGCGTACTATGTTCCGAATGCAGTCAGTAATATGACGTAAGGTCTCGATGCTCAGGGTACTGTTACCTTATCAGTTGGGAAACAAAGGCCCGAAACGCTCTAGAGACAACGAACATGGATCAACTTAACGTCTACTGAATCAGGTAGACATCTAGTATCTAAATTGCCATTTTACGCCCTGTCAAATGACGAGAAGGTATTCGTCTATCTTTTAGTAATACTTTAGCACTAATGGCTGCAGCAGTGTCCGCCGCGGAATTCTCATTATTTCTGCCTCCTCTATTTCTTTCGCAGAAATGTGTTAATAGTAGCAGATGTACATAGGGGTAAAACTCCGTTTTCGCACATCTACAAGGTTCATCTGTTCCCTTGTTTTTATCACTCCATCCCTCCAACGTACTCGAGCGAAATAACGTGAGTTTACGACGCTACCCATTACCGCGTCCACAGCGGTTGCAACTGTACCGGGAGGCAAGAAGCGGCTGTTTATCCTTCCTCTTTTCTCTCCTCTTCTCTTCTTTACTCTCTGTTCAACTCTGCTAGAGCGAAGCTAATCAACATCTCGACATTTCACATTCGGCAGCAGTGGTATAGGGCATTCTGCGGAGTTCCTTAAGTAACCCCCAGTTCAGGGCTTCCTAAGTCCCAAGGTTGGCAGCATCGCGTTCCCATTGAGGGCCATCTAATCCAGCTGGCCACAGGCCGGCGCACAGAACCGGCACGCCACCCGTCTGGCTCTTTTCTTCTCTGCTCTTTTGGGTGCTCCAACCAGACTGAAATTCCAATAGCTTTTCCAACCGGGCGGTGGTTGAGTGGGGCGAAAGTTGAGGTTCCAGCAGCATCGTAGTGTGGTTCAACCGCGATCCAAAGAATCGAAAGGAGAACTGCCGATATTTCTTTTTGACGAGCCATTTTCCTGAGTTGCGGCGATGATGGCGTTGTGGCAATTATCCCAAAACGTAAGGGCAGCAGCGGCACCACTTGGGCTACCCACAACACTAACAACGGTGGGAAAAAAATTAATGGCGGAAGTATTTGCGTGGCTCAATAGCTCCTCCTAAATATCCGTTCCCAGTCAGCGGCTCATCCTTTGATAGGGGAAAAAGGAGCAGATCCTTTTAGAGTTCTTCTCCTTGTCTTGCCGTATTTGGACCTTTGTTGCTTGTCCCTACTCTTCTCGTCATGCTTCCCGCTTACCCCTGCTTTCGCAGGAAGAGCAATGCTTCTTGACGTAACGGATCGAAGAGCAGCACACACGGCTGTTATGATTTTGAGCAATGAAAAGCAAGCAACGCTTGAGAAGCGCACCATCGGAGACTGAGACATAAAAAGTGTGGTCATTCAGGGAGAAAATGAACGAGCGTCAATGGGATTCCCGCTTTTGATTCGTGTGCTTACACGATCAGAAGTAACAGTCCATTTTGAATTTGACCGCATTTGGACAGAAATATTGATTTTGGAGTGGTTTTTGTTCCGAGACTAGGAAATTGTATGTTGTAGTAAGAACGTCTAAAGAGGACATCTCTAACTCGAAATATAGGGGAGATTCTTTGTATTTTCTAGATGTTCGAACATACCACTTTTCTGGCTTTCTAGTTCAACCCGGCTATTTTGACTACCGTGGATACTGCCCCAAGTCGATTTCACTAGTACTAGCGTTATTGCCATACGGGGGCTGAACAGCATATTGCGTACCAATATTTCCTTGGGAGGTGACTTCTGCGATCGAGCTTCCTCAAGTTGTTCCGGCATCTTCTCAAACAGTAAAATTCTGTCAGCGACAGAACCTTTGAGCATCTCCTTCGAACGACGCTGTTCCCGCAGCGTACCTAAAACACATGGAGCCGCATGGTACCAATAGTGCCGGTCAATTAATCAAGACCGATAATATAGACGTACACATACGCAGATGCACATCAGATGATAACACTTTGGGTGTATTTACATAAATTACAGAATATAGAAAATAGATTTATATTTGAATGACCCATGTTGAGTTTACAGTGCTAAACTGTTTCACTAGTAACAATATTTGTCAACCTATAGTAGTTTTTCATTTAGCTAGGCTCAGTAATAATTTATAGGCTTCTTTTTATGCCTACCAAATTCATACGTTTGAATACAGATGGAATCGAATCATTCCTGTGCTGCATTATCGTAGGACTCTGACGGCAGAAATAGGCCGATCAGTTAGAGCTTTGTCGATTGTCTCAACATCAGCACTAAATGTGAAATCTATTCAAAAGATGACTAACTAAATTTAAGAATTCACAGGTAAGACAGGTCTTTGCGCCTATAGGCTACTATAATTAGGTTTGATGTCCGATCAAAATAGAATCAAGTATGCAAAAGAAAATGATGAGGGTAGCAACTTTTAATTATAACCCTACTTTTTGCTAATTCTGAACCTATATTTTCCTAACTGCCAACTCAAGTAATTATCCTATTTCAAGGTGAAAGTTGTTCCACCTTCTCTATATATATTCTATATGTTCAACCATTATGACTCCTTCATATAGCACTCACCTTCTTTCTTGCGTTGATGGCTTTCTTCCACCTCTCTGCATTTCTGTTCGAAGATGTGCTTTCTGTCCTTAACGCTGACCCTAGCCGGATGGGCAGGGCCTTCCTGTGCGGCAGCCTGTGCCATCGCAAGTATCGCCAACGGTTTACGGGGGGGAGGTACACTGGAGCACACAAAGTGTTTTTAGGGATTTCATTAATAATCCTATGAAAAGACCTTAATTGTCGGATGAAATAAAATAGCTGTACGATTAAAAGCGAAAAAAAAAATAAAGCGATAAAAAAAAAATTTAGTACCTTGCTATTTTGAAAACCCAAGTGGAAATAATAAACCAGTTAACAACATGGGCCTCTATAAGACTAAGTCTGCAGGTGCACATATGTTAGTCTCAAATTCAACCTAAACAGTTTTTCGAAATGTATCTAGCTGAACTAGTTTTTCTTGTTCTGTAGGGCAACAACAAACTAAATGGTAGTATACATATTGATTACAAAAGGCCTCAGTCTGACATCACATGGATGGAGAAGTTCCTCCAATAAATGCCCTTTTTTTGTTCGTCTGCAAGGTTTAGTTCTTCTAGACCTTAGAAAAATTATCGTGTACGAAACACGATTTAACTAAGCATCTACTCCAATATACTATCTCTCAGAATACGGCACAATTGTGTTGTTGTATGAACTAAGGTCTCAGCCTCTCCCATTTCCACTTTCAACGCTTTCTCGAGGCAAAATTCTGCGTGGGTTGAGCCTTACCCATGGCCTTGTTGCGTGTGGTTTACCAATCAGTCAGAGTGACTTTGACTTTCAGCATACACACATATTGATTTTTTCAGTCGAACATTTTCTCCTATTCTCACGAATTTCCATACGATTTTCCATGCGGCGCCGTAAGCGTTGACTCTATTGCCCAGGACGACGCTATTCACTCAACAAAACTTCACTGTGGTTTTTCCTGACAATTACTGCCGCTATTACTAGAGCCATTATTATGGACAGGCGTGTATGTGAACATAATAAACATGAACTAAGACGACGAAAACGTATCGCGAAAGTGGGGGCTTCGATCAAAAGAGTTTTTGCTCGACGTAAATTTTCACCTATGTTTAGCATCTGCTTCTCCCATTGCTTGCTTCTTTTGTTACCTGATTGCGCGCCCCTCTTCTCTCAGTAGTAGTTCTTTAATCGACATTTCCGTCCGTCACTCGGGTCTTGTGTTGCCTCCGAGCTTCGCAGAACGCAATTCTTCATGAGAAAGTGACAGGACCGTCGTCGCTGGAGTGATCTCCTCCACCGAGACGTCATAAGCCCGATCATCTCAAGGATAAAATGTTTGCTTCCGTCTGATTTGCACTTTATTCCAGCAAAGTAAGATCGTAGTGATGTTAACAATACCGCCAGCAGCATTGTACCATCTCGACCAAGACCTTGGTGTCCCCCAATTTCAAATGTATCTCTTCTTTTTTTTTTTTTAATCTGTTCCGTGTTGACGACGACTGTTGTCGCCTTGACATCAAGTCACTACGTAACTATGTACGTATGTATGTATATGTAACTAAGTATGTTTTCCAGGAGAATCTACGTAGATATGGAGATCGTGCGGGAGGCTATCTGAGAACTGCTGTCGGTGATGCTAGCGATAGTGCAACAAGCTATGACACCGGTAGGGAATTTTAAGCAGATGGAATTTTAAGAGAACCTGAATTAGACAGCCACTTTAAGTTTATACGAAACTTTTCAGCTTATCTCGAGCTATTGTAATTCTACACAACTTCATTCGAGTGGGAAGATCTCTTGGCTTCACACATTTCTGCTGATGAATCTTACATCTTATTTAGTTTTTGTTTGAGGTATTATTCGTAGCGAAACGAGCTAGGTTTTCATAGCGTTGTGGGAATAAGGTTTTTTTTGTACAAAAAAAGCTAAAAGTTGCAAAAACGTGTGGGCCGTTAATTTACACTGTGATTAATCGGAAAGGAACCCCTACGCGATAAATTACTCTAACAAATATCCAGCAGTTTCCTAGCGCAGCTGATGAAGAGCCCGCTTTTTATTTGTATTACTCGTCTGTGCATTTGTGTTGTACGTTATGATATCTGATGAGATAGATAGGCATTTGCGCCTTGTAATGCAAACTTTTCTTCGACGGATGAACACACACACACCCCCGACGCGTTATACCCCTGACCATTTTGAATAATCGCACCCGTTTTGGGCTTCATCCTATTGGCGTTGTAGAAGTATTTACAGTTATATCTACACAATGGACGTTTCTGTTTATTATTACATCTTTTCTATTCAAGCCTAGTCGCGCCCCCTATTTACCACATCTTCTCATCGCGCCGTACCTTATGCCCCATGATGCAATCGCAGCCAGGGTCGGAACTCCGGTGCCAAATAAAATAGTTTGAACGGCTTTGTATTGCCTAGTTATTCCTCCGGGCACGGCAATGACGTTCTCCACTCGAGTCCGCATCAGCGGCACTTACGACTAATGCACGCTCCCCTCAGGCAAAAATGAACGCAACATACGAATACGCGGAAACTCTAACTAAAGTTAACCGGCGTAACGAAGTTAAATCCTTACCACCTCTCTTTTCCTACCTTTTCTAGTGGTAGGTCTCTTTTTCTTCTCAAAACAACTTAGCAGAACTTCGAAGAAGTAAAAGTTAAGATGAATAGTTCGCAGTTATCGAGTTGTATCACTTGCACACGTGGTTCCGTACTTCATGGCACTCCTACCACCATTATCTCAAATCTTCCTGTTTAATAGACCATAATTTTTTCTAGTTATTATGATTATTCAGGGATTGTACAAGGACCACGGGTAAGCGAAGTTGGCTGTTGCCAAACGGAATTTAGGATACATCACGTCGTTTTCTCTAACACTTATATTCGCTGGCCTTGTTTTCGCATAGCGTATTTATTTTTAGTTGAATTTAACGAAAAAAAAAATTGAAGCCTTACTTCAAAGTCAAGTTATGCTGATTTCGATCGAAATGCAAATGTTTTAGTTAAGTTATTCTGATTTTGCCCAAGTAGTGAAAAGTAAATGTATTATGTACAAAACACTGCCAGTAAAAACGTAAGGCATTTTTGTGGGTCAGAGCGACGTTTATTTATTATAAATAACATTGTACGTTAAGAAAAAGGACATATTTGAATCATGTGTGCAGGTCTCACTGTACGACTTTATTGGACTATGAAAGGGACTGCTTACATTGAAGGATTAATATTACGAATGGTAGAAATTTCAGATAATTTCACTTGTCTGTTATTAGATAATGTTATATCGGGGTTCGATTTTACACGAATCAAATCTGAACGTTTTTAATTCCGAATTTCATAACTCGTCTAATCCGCACCGACATTAACAGCCCTATAAACCTAGATATTAAAACAGCCTATATATAAAACAGATATAAAAAAAAAAAAATAAAAAATAAACGCTACAAAAACAGCTACGTTAAACGCTTGCGTATGTCGAAACCGATAGCCTGGTAACTGTAAATTAACAAGTTATCGGTAACAAGGTAATGAATCTTAGGTGTTTTTCAATTCTTGGATTCAGGTAAAACTCAAGTGAAAAAAAACTGTGTGGACGCCGGAGAACTTCGAAGAAGAGAATACAAATAACAAGAAACAATTATGAACCGACAAATGCATAATTCTCGTAGGTTTTAAGTTCTAGATAAATTGTATACAATACTCTTCTTTTAGTCACTATAACTTTCACCATGTATAAAGCTAAATAAAATTCGTTACGTTTGACTAATGTCAAAATTGTGTAAAGCGTTCTCCCACGCGCATCTATATATATATACATACACACACACACATATATATATATATATATATATATACATATATATATATACACACATATATATACACACACATATATATATATGTATAGGCAAGGATCTGTCGTTTAATAATATTGAGAACAAAACATTCTATTGCGATCATCGGCTTACGGCGTTCAATACAATTATATGCTATCATTTTAAATCTGGTAAAACTGTGAACGTCTGACGCATGTAAAAAAAGAATGGAAAAATAAATAGTATGAAATATTTTGTCAGCCAACATGAGTTTATAAAGTATGATGAAGTAAGAATACACGTTAGGGAATACTTGAACACTTGTGTGGTAGTATTCCTCGAAGAAGTGAAGTCATGTTATGATGAAGTTCGGTGGGCTTAAAGTCAAAAACCATGCACCACTAAATTATCATTAATCGCTAAGGTTGTCATCTATTGATCTGAAGGCAGTATCTACGATTTAAGATCTACGTAAGTTGTAAATAAAGAGATTGAGAATTGAGTGATTATACACTCTTATAGCGAAAGGCACAACAATATAAAAAAATACCTCTAAGTGAAGTGAACTAACTATAACGAAAAGTCGACATATGTATGAAATAGGCGTTATATATATACGAAATGAAACGAGAATCAAGGATACTTACTACGAACTCTGCCCACAGCTTGACTGAAAATGCAGATTGATCTGTTTGGGTGCCCGCAATTGGTAAACCTTCTTCTGATCGGAGCCGGTTTTGATGAGTGGCTGCGCATTGCTGGCCACGCCTGTGGGTGGTCCATCAGAACTGGTTGGAGGAATACCGGACCCACTTACGTGAGCTCCTGATAATGGCCTGTTGGTCGGACAGCCCAGAGGTACTCGCTTCTTATCGTCTCCTCGCAAGATCTGAATCAGTAGTAACGCGTCTACTAGTTAACTGACTGGCAAGGTCGTAAGCACGAAATACGACGATTGTATTTGATTATTCAACCATTATGTTTCAATTATGTTTTATGACATTTAAGCGGCAACCGTAGCAACGATGATCTTGATGTGTAACTATATACTCTTTTTGTTCTTCCTTGTCTCTTTTAAGATATCCAGTAGTTGAGAGAGGAACAGCCGGCCATATTTAGCTTACGCTGTATACGCTACGATATGAATTTGAACGCTGACATAACACTTTTGAATGTCTCCCAAAGCCTTTTCTAAGGTAGCTAGTTTTTCGTTGACAGTAGACATTATTCCATGTTGTTCAAACGGCTACATGCGCTTACACTACATTCTTGAACAATACGACTTAAAGTTTGTTATTGCATATGATCATTAGCATGTGAGACTGTACTATGTGTTTAGACTTTCATAATAACACAGAGCCAACCCAGGATCGAAAAACCAATGCCCCCCCCACCCCACCCCGAAAATCTAGTTCGTTGGTGCTACACTGGTGTTAGTTCCTGACGGCGCTAAAAAGACAACGCTAAAAGTGCCAGCTAAATTGTGGCAATTTTACGATTGTGCAAATCGCTTCCTGGTCGCACGTTGAACGGAGTGGCCGTGTAATATCTGACCGATCATTGGCATCGACTGCGTGTCTTGTACATTTGCATGCCTATGTACGTAGAAGGTCGAATATCATCGAGCACACCCAATCGGCCGTCCCACTGATTGACAGTACGCAGAACGCGGCCGGCGGCCCGCATGATAGATTGACCATGGACTTTAGTTAGTCATACCTATAGACGAAACGGCTCGGCTACAGGAGTCATCATCGCCGCCGCTGCTGAGTGCGCAGCAGCCTTCGGATAAAGAGGAAGACCTTTCTACCGCCCACCAGCGAAGTTCGCTGACGTGGGCCGACTAAACACCCAGCTCTCATACCGACATACACAATACAAAAGAAAGCTCTCCCCCACTATTAGAGCTACATATCTTTTGTGTAGGCACACGTGTATCTATGCCAATGTGTTTGTGTACCCGTTAATGCACTCAGAGACAAAGTTCTACAGGGACCTTCTGTCTCATATACATACAACGTGGCCCACTCGTTCGCAAAGACGGTGCGGGCTCTCGACTGCTCTCTACAATATTTTATGGCTTAAACGCCATTGTCGGCGCGTGAAAAAGAAGCTAACTATTATATATTCATAGTACATTAAACATAAAGCGCGTTACGCAGGCATGTGCGCATGTTGACATATTGGACACGCTAAACACGTTTGGGCAATATACCGCTCAGGAAGCACGTACATACTGCAGGAAACGAGAAACTTAACACGCAGTCAAGGAAGCAACTAGCTGCCATCCAGCTCACATACGCTGTGCATATAATTCTATATAATTGGTCACGAAGCAGCAAGCCATCGAGTTGTGGTTATGTTACTAGCGAAGACGACGACCGCGATTCTCTTTCTCATAAAAAAAAAGCCCTTAACAGCAGTTACCGCCACCGGTAATGACGTTATTGCTGCTATCATTGAAACCATTCTTCGTACGGCCGCAGTAGCAGCAGAAACAGCGAAGATGTTTAACGATGTCTCTACTGCCCTTTACTAAATAGACAGGTTTACTGTATGCTATACCCTTTCCTGACAGACTCGCCATACAACCTCAGGCTTTTTTGCCATCTATCTACCGCAGAATTCTTTCACTAACCCACCAATCGCCCATAGTTAGATGACCGTTACGCAACTACAATACTAACTCTTCAGCTACTTTTGCTCGGAAGTACTTACCTTATCTTGAGCAACGAATGTATGTACGAGACGTTCCAGGCAGGCATCGTCCTCGAGCAGTGCGGCAGGGTCGAGCATCCTCTGCAGCGATTTTTCAAGGTCGGCGCCTCCGACGCCAGGTGCCCCAACTGCTACTACACGACCTCCCGACCCCCCTGGCCCTGCGTCGGCCATGGCACACGCTGAGCCTTTGTGCACGACGCCACACTGCATCAAGCCGCAGCATCCGCCGCCTGGACAAAAATGTGAAACACGAATTGATTAATTTTCTTAGGTAACATTTCTGTTAGACATA
This sequence comes from Varroa jacobsoni, assembly GCF_002532875.2. Taxonomy (NCBI): domain Eukaryota; kingdom Metazoa; phylum Arthropoda; class Arachnida; order Mesostigmata; family Varroidae; genus Varroa; species Varroa jacobsoni. The sequence goes on from NW_019214475.1 coordinate 127,187, forward strand.
GTGCAACAAACTGCGAGAGCGAGCAACTTTCGCTCGTTTATCTGCACATATATACTACCCCATCGGGAATGCCCAATGGTTAGCTTTTCAATCTCAAATTGGTGATGACATATAAAGTCAGTCACCAACCACGACCCAGGGCCTTCACCCGGGTTGGCATGCAAACGCGAACAATGAGTGGTTCAAAAGTTGATTAGGAGTCACGACAAAAAAAAAAAAAAAAAACGATGAACTAAAGGAAAAGGCTTCGAAGCTTGGTGACTCGACCTTCATCACGGACCTTACCTCGCTAAAGTGCGCAAAATTTATGGTTGATTAGGATAACTTTTTAGCTCTGAATAATCAGTGATACTTTTTAGTCTTATGAAAGCTCATTTGTCAGTTTAACATAACGATTAAAGTTAGTTACCTGCAAGGTTGACGCAATACTTCGTACAGTAAACTCAAGTCTTTCGTTAAGCGTGTGCGTTTAGTGGTTATTCTACGAAGGCCGAAACAGAGCCGCTGGCAACAAAATATGGAGATGAAATTTCGAGAACGTTTGGAAGGCTTTCTGCTTCCGACGTACGCCAACGCGAAAGGCACCTATCCAACCCCGTTTGAAACGTTCAGGGTAAACAATTTGGAAAATGAACGATTCAGCAATCGATAGGCATTGAATTTTTTAAAGAGCGTCACTCACATAATTAACATTGGCAAATTTCTGTTGTATGCTTTTATTCAGTGCGTGACCTCATGAGATCATCAAATGCGTAAACGGCCTTTATGAACCATGTGGTCCAACACGTCTCTGTCCGTGTGATGGCGAAAACAGCAGGGGCGGGTATTTAGATCCAAAATGTCTCCGGTCCTAATCGGGTCGGGCACACGCAAAGTGACGCGGTCCCGTGCTTGCGAATCTATTGTATATTACTTTTATACTTTAAGCCTGTCTTCGAATCGGTTTGCGTGTGAAATATCACGGTCTTTCACAAAATCGTGCTGCCATTAGAACGCATGTCTCGGAAAACACATTACGGAGAAGCTAGGATTGGTGTAACAAACTAACGAGGCCGCACGCCTCGTTACTATGGGTAACAGCAATTTAAATGCATGTTTAGCTCCTATAAATATTCAAAGGCTCTGTTTTTAAGAACAACTCATTTAAAACGCATTAAACACTATATTTAGGACCAGCGTTAGCCTAGTGGGCCCATTTATTTAAAAGGTAAGAAATATATTTAGGTGGAATTATTAGCACAAGTCTCAAAGCGCAGAGCCATTGTACACTTCTCTTTATACGAAACAAGCACGAAACTAGGGCGTAGCTTTGAAAGTCCAATTCAACCCAGTTCAACACTTACAGCAGATCAGCATACGCTTATTGATAGCTAAGCACGAGCATTTAGACCTTGGATGGGTGACGTGAAATTGTACGAAGACACACTGGAATAACGTCTACGTTCGTATCTCGTAGGCACTCACAAATCATTTTTCGACAATATACCTTATTAAAACCCGCTTTTACGTCTCTTACGCGTCAAGTAGTCGAAATTAGATGGGTCAATTCGAGTGAGACATTTCGAAAAAGCGTGCTTACTCGTTAAGAGATAGATGACCATTCAAGCGCGACGACGCGAGCCGGCGTCGTACGGCCTGTGCAATGTATCTCACAATTGTGTTTCTATTATTATGAATTTGTCAATAGAGTATAAGGACAAGACAAAAAGGCCCCGCTATGAGAGATGAAAATGTAAAATCAAGCCGACGTCGGTCTCCTGCGGTTGTTTCCCTAAACTGTTGGAGTCAATTAACGATCTATCGCATTCGTTTCGAATTCTGTCTCGACTGCGTTTTTACGTTTCTGCTCGTTTGTGTATAATGTTGAACTTACATAGTGCATAAAGGTCTCGTCATGAATTTCACGCTTCCGTTCAGAGCCAGGTGAGCCCTATAGAAGCCGGTTAGTGATGACGGGCTAGCTACATGGTCCTCGACAAACCGATACGCCGAAAAAAATGCTAGAAAAATGAACTTATTGCAGGTCCACACAGTCTACACAATAGTGAGCATAGCATCGCCCCGGGTGTTCAGGACTATAGCATGTAGTCGAAACAAAACAAATAAATCAATCTACCGATGCTCGAAAGGTATCCACAGAACAGGACTAAATCCACAAGAAAGGTCCGTTTTTATTTGAATAGACTACCAGACAATCGCTGCGCTTATTGCCGTCCGCGTAAGTGTAGCTATATACCGGAAACGTAAGTTTTCATTCTTCGCTTTGTTAAACCTGTCGAGGGCAAACAGACGATACGTTAACGCTAGATCTATCTATCCAGTTTATTTGCAACGCTCCAAATGACAGATTTTTTCTAACACGAATAGTGCAAACAATACACGTTTATTTATAGTGCAATGCTCCATTGACATTGTTGGCTGTGGGCGAAACGACTTGAAAACCTAATATCCTCTCTATATCCTGTTCATTGAAAGGAAATAGTAAGGTTTTCCTGTAGTAGGCATATGCAGATAGGCATACTTGTATAAAATGCTGATTAAGGCGAACGGGCCTGGAAGAAGTGTTACCGTGTTGATCGCTAACGTACGTACTTAGCATTAATGACACACTCGGATGATTGTAAACCAAATATTTTTACGTTGTGATGGTTGTTTTTTTCCGAACAAATCCATAGAGAGTTATGAGCGAATGTTATGTATTACGATTTTTCATTGTAAAAACAGTTCGCCGAAACGTTGTACTGGGAATGGTTCCTTCCATACGTCATTACACTTATAGTGCGTATAGCATATAGCATATAATTACGATGACTTTTAGGAAAATATCCTAGGTGCAGTATCCTTACTCGTTTTACACGATGCCGATCTGGTCTGTCCTTTTGGCGTTTGTGCACCTCCATTGATTTGTCGCATGACATTTACGGACAGACAAAAAAAGGACACTGAAGCACGTTTCGGTGGCGGGCTTTGGCCTTTTGCAAATAATGAAGCTCTATTTCAGCATCGCCCCCCGCGTCTAATTCCAAATTTCGTTGAGAGATGCTAAGTGAAAAACGAAACTCGACCAATTCCCCAGAAAAAAAAAGATATTTTTTTTTTTCTAAAAATAAGAAGGCTAAAAATACCTGAGATTCAGTGGCATGTATCATGCTTCCGTACCACGCTGCTGTAATGTGGCTCGTGCCAAAACTCTACTGCCGTAATAATAGATCGATCAGTTAACGCTCCAGCCGTAGAGGTTGGGACTGTAATAGGTGATTAGATTTTATTAATAAGTACATGTGCATTTACCATAACATTTGAGAGCGAAAAAAAAAAAAAACAGGAACATATCCATATTTATAACGGAATCAACAATTTAATTGAATGGTAGGCTTTCTCGCCGACTAACGATAAGCCTAAACCCAACTACCTAGAGTTTGGCATGTGAACTTTTGTGTGGGTAAACCATAAACATCATCCCAATTATATCCGAACGGCTAAAAGGTGCCACATTAGCATGTTCACGGTAAACAGTACAGATATTCTATAAACCACAGTAAAGGGATAATAAAATAAAACCGGAAGGGTGGTACACACTCAGAAACTGCGTGACTGCAAAGCTGATCGTCCGCGTTTCGTGTTTAAAGAGAGCCCAGCGTCGGAAGTTGTAATACATCCCAAATCAGGAGTTTGTCGTACGTGCGGCGAAGTGAGCGTGTGCGCGTTTCTTGTTGCTTCTGTAAAGACAGGACGCCGTGGCAGCTAGGCCGTAGATTGAAAAAGGCTTGGAAATAACTGTCAAGCGACACAGACAGTTTCCAATCACACAGTACTAATTAATAATGATCGTGTCTAGTCCTATACACGATAAAAATCCTGCAATATGTATGATTTTTAGACATAAACGTCTATTAAGATACGATTATGAATATAAATACAGATCGCCAGAATTGTACGAAGTTGCAATTTATAAGTAATGCGTTTACTCATTAACAGATGACTACATCGACGACTACATCAATTTAGAAAATTCAACACTTCGTAAACATACGTGGTATAATAATAAATCGTAATCACCATTATTTCAATTAATATGGAGTTATAATACAATTGGCTTCGTACAACCATTTCTTCTTCTTCTGCTGTGTCGAAAGTATAGCTGTTTTTTCCGCTTAGTCGCCCCGCTGCTGCCCGTCTGTACTTATTTACATGACGATAAGCGATTCGATAGGTGCGGACGAGGAACTCGTTTAAAATGTTTGTAAAACGTATCATGACTATGAAAGACTGCTGTACCCCGACCCTTCAAACGATTTAAACATTGATTATTTTTGAGATATCAGAGTAAGTGCACGGCCAACTGCGTCGCGTCACATGATGTTGGACGTTTCTGGTTAGCGTCTGACACTGGTTTGTCAAACAGTGCTATTTTATTAAGCTGTCAAAAAGATGTTGTGGGGTGCCTCGTACAAACTAACGTCTTCACCATGGCATCACTCGGGCAAGCCATGAACAATAGAGGACTTCAAGAGAATGTAACTTACCATAACGTGCAAAGCATTAGGTAAACAATATACACGTGCACAAGAACTAAACACCTCACGCCAGCATTTGTATGAGTGTGTTTGTTTCCTTAATCTATACGACAAATAGCGACAATTTAAGACCAGAATAGACAGGAAATTGTGATCTCAGTTATAGGTCTGAGTGAGCCGCGCCGTCGTATAGTACAGTAAGAAAAAGTAAGTTGATATTTACGAAATTGGTAAGCATACATAAGTATCTAGCAGCACTATCGAGTGATTTAACCCTACTTTAATACATGTCAAAGCTGCAGACACATCTGTGGATATCTCCTACAGTGACCCTAGGCGTTCATGCAAACTATACATTCAAACCAAATGCTATCGAAATCGCGATATTGTACTTAAAGCCAACAAATATACGGTTTTGTTCGAATAAAGAATAAATCTCAGTGAAAGATATTGTATCTAATAGTTTCAATATATTATGAAATTTAGTTTAGTAGAAAAAAATCAATGTCGCCTATATGTATCCTAGCTGTCTCTCATTGGATATAACAAAGAACATAACGGTGACGTAGGTTTAGAAATAACCTGTCCGAAGATATTGGAAAAGTGGCTTTTTCGCCGTTCATATTTACCTGACAACGATTTGTTATGAAGTTAGTTTAGTAAGAACGGTACTGTCTAGCAGTACGCCGCAGACGCTATTTATTTTAGTATGTGCACACACGTGCATGAACCTCAAAAGCTCCAAAGGTGTGTCGTCTAGGAAGTGGCCCTTCAATGTAAGTTCTATTGTAGAACAACTAAGGCAAACCTTATTTTTAGGTAAGAAACCAAGTAAGGAGGATTTTATAACCTGTAAGATTTATTAGACCCTGAGACTGTGATGGATTTCATTGTTTCGTCTGGCCATCAGAATAAGCTGGTAGCCTACATTGCTACAATTTAAACTACCGTTGGCAATTGCTTCTTCCGAAGTATTCCAATGGCGAGTACCCGTACACAAAGGTCTTTCAAAGAGAAGGAAATCTGATGGTAAAGTAGGTGGCCTTGGGTTGCTGTCAAACCATTGATCCATTGAATTTAGAAGCTTCCAACGCCCACGAAAAAAGCTTTGAACGTGAGTATGTCCAGTAATCGGAAAGGAATACTTTCAAAGCCCGAATGCGAATTTGCTGAAAAGTTTGCCGTATCCGAAAACGTATTATAACTTGCTGTGATCATACTTTACTTATTTTTATCAAAACGAATCTTGTTGTTTGTTTCGAAACCTTACCTCGCAACGTGTCCTCCCGTTCCTGCTTGTCTAGCCCAGAGCACTCAGTTCAGTCTATTGTAAGTAGCTAGACAAACCAAATATTAATGTCTCCGATAGAACCGCTATTGAACAGAAGCAACGCAATATTTATCTAGTCGATGTAAACTAAAAGGAAACGTTTCAAAAACTGGAACTTAGTTTTGTATTCTAACTTCTAAATACGAACATTGTATGCTGCATAGACGCTACTTAGCTTAATGACCATTCAAAATGGAGGCAGATCGGTTAGATCTTGTAACACCCTTTACTGTAGAGAGAGACAGAGAAATAGATCGAATACATGAATAAGGGCTACACGATAAACCTATTGATTTTATCAACAAATGTGAGGAATATTAGCTATAAGATATCCGAAGGTTTATAGTAAAATATACTATTAATTATTTTTATTTGTAAGCAATGCTTCGACTCCGTTGAAGTTGTAGTTCGCCGAAGTTACCAGTTTTATGTACGTGTTTATAATGATTAGTTTTCAAGAGATTTAATACTTGCTATAATTTAGTTGTAGCGTCGAAGACATACATGGCTGGTGTATTTCAACGACTATCAATAGATTTGGGAGAGCCCGTTTGTTTTAAGCCTTTCAAAAGGAGGACAAATCATGTGAACTTAGTTTGAAAAAATTATTTTATAGACTGCTTATGTACTACTGGCTTTCAGATTTGTTCCAGATGTAAGAGCACGAAGAGCCTCAAACAGACAGGTTACTGGAAAGTTATAGCCAGTAACCTGTAAAGCTATCAAGTCGTAGACTTCGTATGTGTCAAAAAATCGAAGTGTCACTTACATTCTAGGTAATTTTAAAGAAAAAACAATTACATTTTAACAATGACATTCACGCAAGACCAAGAAGATTGTCATGGGCAGAACGCCCAGGTTGTAAAAAACTAAACGGTTGTAAAAAAATTGTAGCCCTAGCAAGGGTTACAGTGTGTGCGCTCACGCTGTGATTGAAGCTCAGGATTTATTGAATTATGGTTCTTCTGAATTTACTGCTGCCAAGTACCTGACTATTGCCTATTATTTACCATTATTTATTTATTATTATTTACTATTGTCTGACCTTGTTGAAACACGCAATCGAGCGAACATTAGTGAGAATAGTGAATTTTGTTCACTCATACATTATTATTATCGTGATGAAAATTTTCCAATCAGACGATTTGGACGATGAGGTCACATAGAATACCTAGACCTCTATATTTCGTCCGGTATCGCTGTTAGGTTGCATGAAACAAAGTGTGTCTATGCCCGGATTCGAACCTGGGCCATGGCCTAACCTAACCTTTGATCAAAGCCAACATGTTATCAGCTTAGCTGTCGCGGGGACCGGTTTCGCAGACCAGGCGCCACTGGGTTTTTCTCTTGGGGGGTTATCTAAAACATAGCCTATGCCAAGAAAAGAAGAACGCCAAAAGATCCAATAGCCGTAGTTGAGCAAGAATAAGCCACAGCACAATACAGGAAACGTTCAATGGATCAATGACCCACACTTATCAGTGATGTATTGGCCGTAACGGTAATAATTTAAACATCTGTAATCGGAGAAAAAAATTATATATTTTATATAAATCTTTGGCAATTTAATTTACGAAAAATTGGATGAAGTGCTACAATATATTTAAGTGAAACGGTCTCATGAAGCCAACGCGTTTTATAGCTTTTTCAAGCGTTCTCCTCAAGTGGTCTATCCGCTCCCAAACAATTTCCAAACAAATATAGGTCAATCTTTTGGCTGTTTAATATTACGAAATTATTTATATGAAGATGTATTGGTTGTCTTTTTTCCTAAAGCAAACATAAAAGTTGCTGCTATGTTCGATATAGAGGTTTCTTCTCACGTCACGTTCCACACGCCTTGAGCTTTATTTCTATATATAAAACTATATAAGCTTTTGGCTAAACAACAAACATTGCTTAACAAAGGATTTCCCAGTCAGTGTTTCTAAAAGATTAAGTCTGTTTATAACACTTGCATATGACTATATGCAATGTAGGGCGCTTGTCACCATGGCATGCCAAATGTGTACGCTATAACATAATCAAGAGTATGTATTAGTTATTTTTCGTTTGTTTTCTAGGCCCATAAACTAGTCGCTTCCAAGCGAGCCTACCTCACCTCCAGTCAGCACTCGGACGGTGTTCCAAAGGCTATTTCTGGATGCTTCGTATAGGACAATCGAAAGAACGAAAACAATATTCGATGATTGCTTCACGCATTATGCCAATTTAGCGCGCCAGCTGTTATTTGTTTGCTGCCGCTGGCATTACCTTGCTTCGGGGTACGGAGTGCTACTTGGTCAGCCATTTAACCCATTTTACCTTATAGAAGCTTAATTATCATTATCGAAATAATACGTTAACGAAGACCGAGTAAAGATTTTTTGACATTTGGAAAATCAACGAATAGAAACATTATATGCTAAGCAGATGCCCTTGAAGGAATAAGCCGATACAAGAAGTAATCGATAAGACGACACGCGAAGCAACGACGATTCAGTCTATACACGTACATACTGCCGGCTCTTTGTGCACTAGTTTTCAAAGACCAATCACAGACTTAATATCGCCTGGTGAGGATAGACTACACAAAGCAGCTTTTTCTATTAAATAGTTTCAACAGAAATCGTAACGACACGCGAACCTAAACGGCTACCTCCCTGTCTGAAGAGGCAAACGGGCGCTAGTTCATGTTTGGCTATGAAGTTCAGATACTTCCTTGCTATTAATACTGACTGAGCCGATAAGGCGATTTAATTCGATAGAGGTAAATGACTAGCTGACTGAGCTTTCATCAACCTAAAACAATTTTTTAATGTCTTTAATAATACATTTTGGTGGAAAATTGGGAAGAACAAGTTCACTGCTCAACTCCCGCGTCTTCGTAGCATATATATCACAACCTAATCAACCCAAAATGTAAATTGAGGCATTTTTTTGTGTATCGTATTCCGCAGGCTGCTGCTACTACTACTACCACCTCACGGTCCTAATTAAACATGATCATAAATTTGAGCCGATGTTTATAACTGAGTACATTGGAAGCTGTGGGTTTTTGAAAAAATACCTGATCAAAAAAATACGATCCTGTAACGTTTTCCAAACACCTATATTTTGCATTGCCAAATTTATTAAACTAATAAATATTTATTATTATTTCTAATACAGCCCGTCAAGGTAGCGAACATTGGGGCTGTAAATCGTCCCATATTATGCCGTACTACGTTTCTGCAAATGGGGCAAATGTATCTGTACGATTATAGAAGTTTGCCAAGCGAATGATAAACTCCGCAGAGTTAGGCCAATCGGCTCAGACTGTGCATGATTATGGTTTACCGGTAGACCTATTCAGCATAAATCATTGAGAGAATTCAGTGGGTAAAATCCACTTCTGTAGCCGTAACATATGGAGACTCATAGCTACAAACCACCTGACAATACATCGCAGCGAGCGATGCCATGCGGCAGGGCTGCAAGGTTGAGCGTTCCAGGCAATGATGGAACAGTGGCGAAATATAATGTCCCACTGGTAATGAGATGTAGGAAACGAAGATCAACAAATGAATCTTGCTCTAGTGTCAGGAGGATTGTCGTAGGCGATTCGAGATACTACGAAAAGGTTGGCGATTGAATACCAAATGGATTAGCCTGGGGCAACTTTCTAGTCGGAAGGGCCTTTTTTTGTATACACTAAGGTTGAATTTTTTCTAAATTTCTATTAACTTTGGTCATCTTAAAGTGCAAAGAAACATCATTGTCACCCCAATCTACAGAAAGTCAACTTTCAAGGTATCGGCCAAGCGAAGAAAGTAAACGTGTTTCCCATGTGTGCCTCTTCGACTCGAATCAATAGATATCTGAAGCTGCCGTTTCGATCATCAGCTTTAGACATCGGTAGCCTGATACTGTGAATTACTATCGGCTCTTTTAAAACACAATATAAATTATAATTAAGCTTAATAGGGGGAAGATATATTAGTAAGGGTCAAACAACTGACCTTAATGAACGTATACGTCTCGAAATGTATCAGTTGGCAAGTATAAGCATATAGCGATCTCTGAACGAACCCTTTACCTCTTTAATTAAACGTACATTACGGGCCGTATTGCGCTCGATAATCTACGCAGGCTTCTTTCAACATGACGCCGTTCTTTTCATTGTATGTCATGTAGCTGAGATCCGTATACGATACAAACATTTGGTAACGCCACAAACCACTAGTTTAGCCACAGATGAATTCAGAATAAGAAGAAAATTGTTTAGCCAAAAACCGGGAATCTTGCCCTGCTTCCATCTAACTTTGGTCCAGTGTCAATATCAGAGAACCTGTGCTTGTTTGTGAGATTGTATAAATGTTTTGATGGCAGCCGATTGATACTTTTGATCATACCTACGAAAGGCCCGTGAAGATATGCTTGTTTAGTTTTTTAAAAATTAGGTAGTCAGCAAAATATGGATAATATGTTTACACGTTATCGGACTCAACCATGTCTGCGACCAAGGGCCAGTGCTAGCGTCTAAGCTGCAGGATGGAGAAACTTTGCTGACCATTAAAAATAGGCTTAGCACAAAAGTAAGGTGAGGCAAAATATAATAAAATGTTTATGATGCAATCATATCGGGACAATTTTCCGCTTGATTAAGCCATCACATTTATAGGACATTGAAAGAGCTGTACGTACGTTAATTAAACTTCATCCTTATGTGATACAATCACATGTATTCGGAAGGTCGGTGCTTCGATAGCAAGACTTCGTTTAGATGACTTTCTTGTACGGTATATTACACATGATTCTCCTTAGACTGATCCTTCAGCTCAAAACAGACCTATACATGACGAGTATCTGCCTGCGAGTATTTCTCCAAAAACTAAGGGTATTAAAGGCAAGAATGCAGCACTACTTCTATTCATGTTTTAGCAAGCATTGAAATGATGCCTAACAAATAAAGTCCAACTCGAATGGTACACACGTATCAATAGTTTACGTTACAAAAAGAAGTAGGCAAGGTACTAGACTGACTTCATAATTAGTTGCAAACAGGTAATCCTAGTCAAGTTATTTGTTACGATTCGCTTCGAACTTGCTCCCTGGCAGAGCTTCGAAAAGCTACAAGGAATATATGGGTCCCAAGGAATATATGGGTCCAACGCATAGCTGATCGTTTTACGCGATTCGGACAACGGCCAGAACTAGATTCTATCGGAGAAATATGCCTCCAACGGCGATTGTAGAACAAAACGTGCGCTGAGAAAACCCTTTGTCGTTAGCTGGAGAGACAGCTAAGTACATACTGAGATATTTACACAACATAAACATTACACGGCGCACTCATAACGATTTTCGTTAGAGCTCAATGGCCGATTGGAATTTTTTTTTGCTGGTCTCGTGATCAGTACGTGTTTAAGTATAGCTGTTGGTTAACTCTTGAGAGACCCAAGAAGCCTTCCGGCGATGCTCTGCACTAAAATGAGAAGCTGAGAAAAGCAGAAGCACCGCGTTCTGTTCGAACAGGTAAGTAATAATAGCCTCGATAAACGGGTCCGCTAAATTGATTCACTAATGACAGTAACAGCGAACGGCCCCTACGAGAGGAGTCCATCCAACACCGAATCAGCCTTATATAGTGAACCCGTCAGAGGGTTTCTACAAACACAGACTATCCACCCTCGGTACTAGGTTCAAACTACCTATCAGAAATAATTGTAATACCAAATAAACGTAGATATTCAGTGAAAATAGTTAGGAATTTACCGAATCGCTGAAAAGCAATAGACCAACTATTCCCTTTGCAATAATAACAATTACGCGTTTCTATCGTGTCGATATATTGATAACTTTCATTTATTCGAATGCGAAACTTCTACCCGTTACGTTACGTGCTAGTCACATTCTGTCCAAAGCCACTTATCACAACGCTTTTCTAAGCCTTGAGAGCAAAGTAGGTCAGCCATTTGCTTAATCTTAAATAGGAACTTCTGCACTTATTTTCGTCACGTTCATTCGACTAAATCTTGTAAGTTACTTGTCATTTCGCATACATGTATGTATATACAAAATTAGCAATAAGCAATGTTAAAGAGTGTTTGTAGAGTTTGATCGGCACCAGCATACCAACGTGGTGAATAGTCGAAGAGGTGGGAAGATGCACAGAGTCGTTTCTATAAACGGTAATCCTAGTCGAGACCACACAACTCGGTACTCCGTCGATAGTGTTATTAGTTGTAGTTGTATTTGCAGTAATGGAAGCGGCCGCGAGTATTGGACGAGCAGCGTTAGTAGAAACAACACCAACCACGGTGGAGTTACCAGACCCAAGTGCAACAGCGGTCGTTGCCGTGTCGGAGCGGCTGGGAATGTTACCTGAACCGGCAGCTTTTACAGCAGCAGATTCGCCCACGGCCGTCATCGACTCGATAGGCTTCGACTTTCTAACGCGTCTATGCTTAGATCTTCTTCTAGCAGCTGCAGCGGCAGAAGGCAAATCACGCGGACTCTCAACACGACGAAGACTAGTTTTCTTGATGCTGTAGCTCTCACCGGCGCTGCCGTTGCTGTCACAAGTGAAGTGAAGATTTTCGATACCTGGGCCAAGTTTACCGGAGTAATACCAGCTACTACTGGCAGCACCTCGTTTGGTGCGTCCGCCTCGGCCCACTCAGACCACATCACTACAAACGAGGACCGCATCACCTGCTAAACGAACTAGAGACGAATCACTGAGACGATTCATGCACTCGATGAAATAGAAAAATCACAAGATATACTGATAGAGCCTCTTCCACCGTCGTTGTCAGCGACGGCATATCATCACCCGGCGTGGACCGCACAGCGGTGCGCACCTATTTACTTGCTTACACCCGCACTAGCAGTAGCAATAAGCCTGGTTATGATAGAAGAAATGGCAGGCACTATCATCACTCGACCTAACGTGGCAGCACGAACGCCTCTTGGACGTTGGAACGACGAAGGCAAAAAAATCCGATGAGAAAGATTTGCATCAGCAAAAACTACGGAAAGAAAATTATTCCTTAGCCAGCCAATCTTGAATGTACAGGTGCGCGGCCACCATGTCAATCTGCAGCAACAGCGACGGCAGCAGCAGTAGCCGCAGATCGCAGCATGCAATAATGGTCATTTGCCAGTCGCTAGTACCACAGCTTTCGGAAACAGTCGATCGATTGATCCTCATAGTTTACAGTAGAGGACCGCTCCTTTCCGTCGATGGAGTTGCTTATTATCACGCACGGTAACGACCCAGCGATATCACACAATGAATCCCAATTGCCTCCCACTAAGACACCGGCATGCCCTGTGATAATTACTCGCGACGCCGGTAGCATCCAGTAGAATGCGATTATGCGTTGACATGAAACTCGCACCGCGATTCACATAAGTTCCTTGGCGTGTAGGCGGCCGAGACACTCGTTTAGAAGCCAGACGTCTATATGTACAGAGACCCACAGACAGTAACACACCAGGGACCAGCTGACGGAGCGTAGACACACACACAAAGAGATACACTGAAGCACTCGTATGACGACGGTATTCGTTTTCTGCTCCTTTTTTTCATCGGTGTTGCTATCAGGAAAGGCTAACCCAGATGCGCCAGAGTTCCAACGTGTGCCTACAGATCCCGGCTAGTTACTGGGGTGAACGACAGGGGCATGGCCGACACTCTGCGGTTAGTAAAGGTCCACAATGGGTTCCGGCTATCGTTCAATTGGTAATAGGGCATCGTTTTTGCGCACGTCCGATAGTACAAGTCGACATGGGGGGCGCACGCCAATTTGCTACTGTTTTTCTTACCAGAAAGCCTGGTTCGCTATAATGAAATAGACAAAGAGAACAAAAAGAGAGAAGGACAGAAGACAAACACCAACCATTAACACTTCAACTAAGCTTCACGTTTTAGGCCAGCAACTGAGCAATCCTACGATCGACACGGTAGGGCAAAATTCCGCAAGGCTTACTGACATGCGATGTTAAACAGTATATTTTTTTTACCAGGGTTTATTAGGACCCCGTACGTTCGCAGGCTCAGTTCTGGCAATACGCAGGCACAAGTAAACTGCTGCAGACTGAGCTACGGCCAACGTCGTGCTCGAGGTAGCTGCGAGGGCTAAAGATATCCACCTGCAGCCGAAACTATAACCGATTGCTATGCTTAGCTACGGTCCGCCACCATCGTCGTCCACCTATAACCACCAGCAGCAACCCAGTCTACCCGATGAATCAGCCAAACAGGCCGTTGATGGGAAGCATGCTGTGGTTGTGGAAGCAGGACCGGCACCAGACACGATTACCGTTGCTCTCGTTCATTTTGCATTGTCCCGAGGAGACAACAGCTACTAATCTGGGAACGAGCGGAATTTTTGCTCTATCTAATCTGTCTAGCTAGGCTGGTCTGACTAAAAGGCTGGACAAACAAGATACGAACACTCGGCTCAGCAAGACTCACTCGATCGTGATTGTGGTGGTAAGCGGCCCGCGGTCAGTAGAGGTACCATCACTAGGGTTAACTGCACTGCTAGTGCCGTTGTTCAACGATCGGCTTTCGCGGCTCAGCAAAAAGTAGACAGACCGGAGATCGGCCTAGAACCGCAAAGTAGTGGCAAGCGACAGACGGCTAGTAGTGAGCAGTAAGGCTATAGGCCAGCTGGAAGTTAGATAACGCGCGCCATAAGCCCATTGAATTGAACTAAAGCCAACGGGCTCGCCACAACAGTTGGGAGAAGTCGGTGACTGCGAGGAGGGGTTGGCCTGGTAGTAGGGTCTTGCCAGCGAGGCCCTGCTGACGGGTTCCCGAGAAACCGACCTCGTGGATGACCGGTGTTAAACCATCGGCTGTTGTGATGCGGAGAACCGAACAAGCACATGAGAACTATATTGACTTTTATTGAATCCTATCAAAATTTTCGATTAGGCCGTCACTATTTTGAGAGAGAAGCTTCAGCTATGCGGTATCGCGTATTGCTAGGTCCTAGTAGCTTAGTAATACTGAAAAACCTTAGCCCCTAGGTTAGACATAGTGTTATTAGACTATGTTATTCACGAACTGTGATCCAACAGCGTAATCATAACTCCTTGTAGCCGTTTTCGTCTTGCCAGTTCGTACAACATGAACCGATGCACTAATAGATCGACTGCTGTATATAATGAATACATATGTATAGTATTATGTACATGAGTGAGCACATAGTCAAACTCGATAGACGTGAGCTTCATCTTGCCGCATCGTTAGTAGTTGTTTGCGCGACTGTGAAGTAAACCATAAAGCGGTTTGGTCACTTGTATCAGGCTCTTAGTTCACCCCCTAGCCATTTATCCCCGATGTCCCGCATGTGATATGAGGTGTATGTCAATGTAACCGGGACGGGGAGCTGATCCTCCCTTTTCAGAGGAACAAGGCACACATGGCACCAGATGTGACCGTCTAAACATAGCTTATGAGATATCCCTTAACCCCTTGGTGACAGGCGGACGTCTTAGTATTCTACTCCTACGAGTCTAAAAGAACTACCCCCACTATCATACAGCACAGTCGAAGTTCGAACGATCCCTCTCTGTACACTTAGTTGCAGCTGAGCGCCTTTACCCCCCCCCCCCCCCCCCCGCGTGCCCTCCGCCCCTTCGATGTTGTTCTAACTGTGCAGCCAACAAGATCTTGTACGCAAGATGAGAGATTCTTTTATCGAGCCCTCTTGTGTTCTTTATCGCGGTATTTCCGGCATCTACGCCGACGAGCGTCTGAGGCGTCTCTGCCAGCATCCCTGTTAGCAGCAATAAAGACCTTTGCTTGATCAAAGGAAAAAATTCAAAAACTACCAGCACTACTAGACCAACGTGTCTGACTGCCTAGATCTTCTAGCACAAACAGTGGTTGGTATCTTAGCCGGCTTTACTAGCTGAAAAAGTTTAACGTTCAATTACCAGCCTGGTGCAGCTGAGCCCCGTGGAGGTAGTTGGACTCTGCGACCCTTTCGTCGGCTAATGCTGAGCTATATCGATAGTTTTGCTGGCAATCACAACGAGGGCATTGGCGGTGCAGTCATGGTCAGAGCAAGCAACAATAGCAGCCAATACGCTGCTACTCCCGACCAACTTAGTCAACACAACAGTGATTGCTGTTTGCTTTCAGCCATTGGCTATGTTAGACGTGTTGTCTTAACTTTGTCTTGTAGCGCTTTCAAGTAAGAGATCAGGAGCAGGCTTAATGGTACAAACACAGCTAGTAGAGAAGCTGCGGCCGATGGTAGCGCAGATAAGTTCCTGAACCCTTTCTCTTTAGGTAGTTTATGCTCGCGCTTGCTCTCGTCGCTGAACTGCCTCACTCACTGGCTGCCATTACCACTTCTTTTGCTGCTGATGCTGTTACAGCCGACAGCTATTCCGCGCACGTGTGTTCAAACAGGAACTTTGGTGAACACCGCTCTAGCTGTAACTGCTACTAATACGGCACTAACAAATATGGCGGATCTCTCCCGTAGTTCCGCTACTGGCGTTGCCGCCATCGTCGGCATCACTTCTACTTTTTGGTGTAAAGCTTCTCTTCTCCTTCTCTTGTTGTCCTCTCTTTTTTCATTTCACCCGACTATCGGCCTCTCTCGGTTTAACGCTACCATTCATTCATCGGAACGCTCTATCGCCCACAAGAAAAAGACGAAGACCTTACTGTGGTCGCCACCGTTGACGATGCTGTATTCCATATTGTCGACGGCAGGACGGCGGTCCTGTCGTTATCGCACTGAACCGGCTTACTCCTAATTCGTTTTTCAACTCTGAATGGGTTCAGCGACTACGCCCACTGAGTCTTTCGACAGGTCGCATCTCTTCTTCTATTTGATGTACAGATATTGTATGGCCTAAGCATCGGCCATGCCTGCACGTTCTTATGCTCTTGCCATAAAACCATCGTTCCGCTGATATGCAGCGGTCGTTCCTCTTGATGGACTGCTCTGTCGCTTGGGGCATGAGTTTTTGTTTGCAGAAGAAAGATTAGGCCTATACGATTTAGTTAGAACTAAAATTCACGGTTTGCAAAGAGGAAGCTTGCATTCGGAACAAGAAAAGGCCCGCCGTTTAATCAGTAGGCTGAATCAAAGAATTCAGATCTTCCAGGTCAGCGATCGCTTTTAAACTGATCGAATGTATTCAATTTTCATTGGTGTCAGGAGATGTGTTATGATATACGGTAGCTAATTCTATAGTTTGTTACACTATTGGTAGGTAACGAGTCTGATAAATTGACTACCTCTAGAATTCTGTGAAGAATACTCAATGGCGTGCAAAGAAGATAATTCAAAACGAAAGCTTATTTTAGAATTTCGCTAGCCCCATCAGAGTTTTAGGTTACACTGAATAAAACAGTACGGTCCTAGCTTTAGGCAAAACACCACTTTTTCGACCTCTACTATTTTTTTAAGCAGCCTCATTTTAGAACCGCGAATTCGAGACGCTAAATTATTCATTGTTTGATTTTTTACTATGTCCTATTGCGTGCGAATGGAAAAAAACAGCGCGAACACAAGCCCCTATATGCAGGCGTCTCGCCTCTTCAATAGGTACAGTGTTAATTACGTAGTCAGGACGATCAACGGGAAGCGGTAAAGTGGATGGCCTGTTTGAAAAAATACTCTTTTTCACGTAACCTAATAACCCGCTCAAGAATAGATATAGAAATTTGTATATTTGTTATCTTATCAATTGACCTAAGCGTATTTTTTGCAGCTACCACTCGTCAATTGTGAGTGTACCTGAATTGAAGAAGAATATAGAAATGGGCTGAATAGTAGAAAGCGAATCTGCCAAATAATATAATAAATACTGAGGAAAGTTACAAGTTCGGTTAATAAAATATTTCATGTTAAGCAACTTACCTTTGAAATGATTCATGGTCGAGTCGAGATCTACACCTTGTACGGCTCTGCTGGTATATTAATCCGCATATTAATTTCTATTACTTGGAATGATATCAGTCTTCATAATAGTAAGTAATAGGTTTTAGCAGGTAACTTGATTGAACACTGCAGGCTTTCCGAAACAGCAGTGGTCTATTATCATTAATGTAAAATATCTGATAGTCTGGTTTGCCACGTAAGTTATTTTGCTCTGTTAATATCAGATGACGATCCACGAACAACTGTTGCTCGGAAGAACTGTTTGGAGCTAAAAGAAAAAAATATCGAACCTAAATTTAAGAAAAAAAGACGTACTGTTTGAGAACCGACAAATAGTTATTAATGTGCTCAAAGGACACGCAAATTACTAAAATGGCTTTTGCTTTTTTTCTTTTATCGGTGCTTACCCACTATACACTCAACCATTGCTATAACGCTCAGCTCTTGTCGAGAAACGACAATCATCGCGGAGCTAGCCAGCCAGCCAGCTAGCCAGCCAGCCACCCAGCCACCCAGCCAGCCAGCCAGCCAGCCAGCTACGACTGCTTTCGCATCGTTCCGAATCGCTCTGCACGGTCTCTGTCAGGTATATAAACCTAAGCAGCGTCCGTTGTCCTGGCAAATCTGGCATTACCCCAGGCCAACGCTGTCCTCATTTATACCTTGGCCTTCTCTCGATGCCTCTGATCTATATCCTCATTGGTATTCGGTAGCTTCGTTGAAATCGCTGATCTGCTACAGCGGGGATAGCAGAGGGAACCTAGCCAGCGATCAGTTGTTACGGGCCGATGGGCCACTGCGAAAGATAAACCGCAGGCCAGACTGTACCCACGGTTGTGAGTTGTGCTTCGATCGGCGAAGCGCGAAAAGGAAACAAACTCTCTTTTATGTCGACAATAGCAAGCAGGCCATGATTTTTTCTAAAATCTTTGTCGAGCTCTCTGTATGAGTATTTATAGTACCTTTTGTACGGTATGTAGTATCGTAGTGGACTCTGCGTAGGCAAATCCCGTTAGCCGGGTTGTCGAATTGGGGTATAGCCTGTCAGATCAACATAACGTGACTCATTAACGATGTCTGCAGAAAAAGCATTCTGACAATAAATGTTTTTTTGTCTGGCGTGGCCTGTCGTTCAGTTATGTGAGGCAACCATTATAAGCGTAAGACAGTTATATAAGACAGCTAAAGAGTAAAATCGGGATCTAATTCAGCCTTTGGCAAAGGTTTTTTGTCTTTTTCTACAGCTCATGCAGCCCATGTCATATTGTGCTCTGGCAGCGAGACCTTGTACACTTTCAATCAACCCCAAGTGGTCACAAGCCCAAAGTAGACGCATTTGTATTCATTGTTGCATAATATCTAGCTTTCTTCCCTTCTACCCAAAGAGGTTGTGGTCGATTTTGAAGAATAGAAAGGTTAGCTTAGCGAACCAGAAGATTTCTATAAAAATTTGCCATCGATCGCCAGTCGCAGATAAGCTTTACTTTTAGCGATCGTAGATAGAGCTTAGCGTGGATTGAACATTGACGAACCTCGGCTGTTTCTGGTTATCGTCCTTCGTAACGCACAATGGTTTCGGGTTCACCGTATTGACCTGTCGATGCAAGTCGAGCGTACACAGTATTGCCGTCGACGGAGCCTTATCAGGGCTAGCAGCTAAAGAACTGTACAAATAAAAGCTCAAAGAATGATCCCATCTACGGTAGGATATCGAGAGAAACAACCTTTCGGTCAGGAAATATTTCAAGTGCCCGATGAGGAGAACCTGGCCTGTAAACGGAAAAATGCTGGTAATATCATAATGGACAGTTAGACCGGTCAAGTTAATAAAAATTACTATCGAAAGAATCCTAGTATACGTATAGCAAATCAACATGACGAATTAGTAGACCTTTGAAAGCGTGAGAGAACGTATGGCTTCCTTCTATGTCATTAGACGGTGCCACGAGATGTTGCCTTAAATATATAATAATACTATATTTGCCACCGAACTGATTTTGTACCCGTTGTAGTGTCTAGCTTTTGCTAGGCAACGGCGATTACTGCGCATTTGCTAAAACTCCACAAAAATTTGTAACGTAAGATGAACAGTTATGCCAGATAGAGAAATTCAGACTTTAGTGCAGAGACCAACGCAAACGTTTTCTATTAGTTTAACAGTTTTGTTCAACATCTGGATTTGGGTTTAGGTTCAAAAAGCGAAAGAGAAGGGATGGAAAAGTTGTTCTCGTAATAACGTATGAAAAGTGAACGTGTAACAATAAACTTAGCGTAGGTCGATTATCTTTTTATTTTTATTATTATATATTTATCGAGTATTTGGTATACTTTAATGAAATTGAGTCAGAATATTCAATATTGATCAGTAACAGCCGTGTTTCGAGTAAACGGGCCACTAAAATACGATGTCTTTAAGACGGCAAAATGTTTCATCATTTGATCGCGTACGCTAAACTGAGCTGATCGAGGCAAGTATCGCAATAAGTCTAACTATCTATTGCTCCGTTGTGTTCGCAATTTGCCCGCACTGAGAATAAGACGTTGCTCACATATGGTCAATATGTTATAGCGATATAGGCAGGCCGCTGGATGCTGGGAAGCGCTTGCTGGCCGCAGCTATTTTATGGATAACTAAGTTTCTTTCAATCGCACACACAGTCTTTCCTGGTCTTGTGAGGCAATAATATGAGTATATTCAACATCTTTATAAGGTTCGAGTTATCCTAGGCTGGCCACAGCAGTGCTGGCACTGAGTCCTTCGTAAGGAGAAGGATAGCGTTGCTCTATACGCGCTACGGATCACTCTTCTGCCGTCAACGGAACCGTTGTCCAATGACTACGACGACTCCTCGAGGGGTGTAAGTTAGCCCAGGTACCGTCCGAAAGTGGCGAGCCAATAAGGCCCAGTCCGCTTCGCCGATGTGTGACATCGGACCAAATGTTATACATAAATATAGACCCATATGTGTAACCAGCTGGCAGATAGCTATGGACGGCTTTACCTGATTAGCTGCTGGTCCACCTATCTGAGCCCACCGATTCGCGTCCTTTACTACGGTCGCGCAGTTACAAGGCGTATTGCTTGTCGATCAATAGGCACAGCCTCCCAGTGAGGTGACTCCCGAGAGCCAGCCGCGACTAACCCTCTACCCTTGGACTCGTGTACCACTGCTTCCTGTTAACTCCTGCGTCCGATCTATCGTATGGCCACCCTGAAAAAAAGACCTAACCCGAAAGGAGAAAGAAGCCAAACCGCCGAGCAGAAACGAAGGTTAGGTTCAACTATCGAACAGTCTACACTGATCGACGTACCACTGTGGCCGTCTGTTCCTACATGTTAAAGCGTGTACAGGAAAATCGAGAAATAGGCAGGCCAACAGACACAACAGCGGCTGACTGAAGTAGGAAGCTTCTTCCTTTGCAAGTCCTAAATAAAACCTGCGCTGTATATTATAGGTACGTGGAAAAGCTCAATCAAAAGGATGTAGTAGATTGCTGTAACGAATATAACGGAAAAAGGTTACAAATTCGAACGTGGTCTAATTAGAGAACGCAGGACCGGTTTTTTTCAGCGTTACCAGATCGAGAATACGGGCTCAGAGTTTGCAAAACGGATTATGTGTCAATGATTCACCAGAATCGAGCAAACAAGCTCGATTTCATGTAACGGACTCTATAT